>NC_088235.1:96133697-96168697 GCF_036934945.1 Oncorhynchus masou masou
TCTCTGTCTGTCTGTCTGTCTGTCTGTCTGTCTGTCTGTCTGTCTGTCTGTCTGTCTGTCTCTCACTGCGGTTAAGCTCACTTGAGGAAGTTTGTAATTCCACTAGACAGGTTGTTGTTGTGGCCTCTCCTGTGCTTTTCCCTGGAGCCAACCAGTTTGTTTGTGTATGTTTACATCCCAAATGGCACCCTGTTCCCTATGTTGTGCACTACTTTTAACCAGAGCCCTATGGAGCCCTATAAAGGGAAAAGGGCCCCATATAGGAAAAAGGGTGCCGTTTGGGATGCAGTCTCTGTGTTTAAAGCTGGTCCTTAGGGGCAGCACTCTCTCTCAGAGATGGATGGTGTGATGGAGTGCCCAGGGGCCCGTCAGTGAACAGGCATGTTTTACTGTTATATTATCATATGAGCAGGAGTCCACTCCTGGTGCTGACTGCTCCCTGGGGCACACTGTGCAAGTGGACGTTCCGCTTAATTATTCTCATCCATCACCCAATACAACATACAGATCGCACTGCGCCCGGATGAGGCCAACCAACCAGACAGACGTAGCCTGTCATACTCGCCTCACAGTGTTCTAGGAATTACAGACATTGCTATTGTTTTTTATTCATTTATATGCTACTCAGGAGTCTCTATACCTCTTTCGTTCTCTCTCTCTCTTTCAATCTCTTGTTCTTTCTCTCTATCTATCTCTCTCGTTCTCTCTATCTCTCTCATCTGTGTGATAACACACACAATTCCGTGCTGTAGCAAGAAGACTTGGTTCCACCAATAGTGTCTCATAACCTGTCTCTTTCAGATGTTGCTCATACCTTGTTAGGGGTTCAGATTTAGGCAGCATAATGTATGGATTGGCAATGTGCTAATGGTCTGTTTTATTTAAGCGTGGTTAATTTCAGCAAATGTTTAGCGTACCATATCATAACACAAAAGCTTGTAAAAAAGTAAAGGGGATGTTTAAATAAAATATTATTATTATTAAAGATGTAAATCTGATGGCTTGAATTGCTTTTTTAGCTGGCCTCAACATCCATGAGGCAGGTGTGTGTGCGTGCGTGCGTGCGTGTCTGTCTGTCTGTCTGTCTGTCTGTCTGTCTGTCTGTCTGTCTGTCTGCGTGTCTGCGTGTCTGCGTGTGTGTGTTGGCAGCCTGGTGTGTTGGCAGCCTGGTGTGTTGTGACAGGGCATCATTGTCTGTGTTAGCTGTGTTCTAATTACATCCCTATTGGCTCTGCCATGGCATTCTCTCCCTGGTCATTAGAGCAGGCAAGGGGCTGGCACACACTCTCTCTCTCACACACACACACTCACTCACTCACTCACTCACTCACTCACTCACTCACTCACTCACTCACTCACTCACTCACACACACACAGATTCGTCCCTCATGCCAAGGCCACACAAAAACAGTGATGGAGACAGTGCAGCCTTATCTATGAAAACTGATGATTAAAGTTGGATTTTATAGGCGGTGAAGCTGTTGGTTTTCCATTAGAATTAAAACAGGAATCTATTTAATGCCTGCTCTATGCTGTCTCACGTTGGTAGAACCTCTGGTCCACTCTATGCTGTCTCAATGTGGTAGAACCTCTGGTCCACTCTATGCTGTCTCAAGGTGGTAGAACCTCTGGTCCACTCTATACTGTCTCAAGGTGGTAGAACCTCTGGTCCACTCTATGCTGTCTCAAGGTGGTAGAACCTCTGGTCCACTCTATACTGTCTCAAGGTGGTAGAACCTCTGGTCCACTCTATGCTGTCTCAAGGTGGTAGAACCTCTGGTCCACTCTATGCTGTCTCAAGGTGGTAGAACCTCTGGTCCACTCTATGCTGTCTCAAGGTGGTAGAACCTCTGGTCCACTCTATGCTGTCTCAAGGTGGTAGAACCTCTGGTCCACTCTATGCTGTCTCAAGGTGGTAGAACCTCTGGTCCACTCTATGCTGTCTCAAGGTGGTAGAACCTCTGGTCCACTCTATGCTGTCTCATGCTCTGTCCACTCATGCTGTCTCAGGTGGTAGAACCTCTGGTCCACTCTATGCTGTCTCAAGGTGGTAGAACCTCTGGTCCACTCTATGCTGTCTCAAGGTGGTAGAACCTCTGGTCCACTCTATGCTGTCTCAAGGTGGTAGAACCTCTGGTCCACTCTATGCTGTCTCAAGGTGGTAGAACCTCTGGTCCACTCTATGCTGTCTCAAGGTGGTAGAACCTCTGGTCCACTCTATGCTGTCTCAAGGTGGTAGAACCTCTGGTCCACTCTATGCTGTCTCAAGGTGGTAGAACCTCTGGTCCACTCTATGCTGTCTCAAGGTGGTAGAACCTCTGGTCCACTCTATGCTGTCTCAAGGTGGTAGAACCTCTGGTCCACTCTATGCTGTCTCAAGGTGGTAGAACCTCTGGTCCACTCTATGCTGTCTCAAGGTGGTAGAACCTCTGGTCCACTCTATGCTGTCTCAAGGTGGTAGAACCTCTGGTCCACTCTATGCTGTCTCAAGGTGGTAGAACCTCTGGTCCACTCTATGCTGTCTCAAGGTGGTAGAACCTCTGGTCCACTCTATGCTGTCTCAAGGTGGTAGAACCTCTGGTCCACTCTATCTCAAGGTGGTAGAACCTCTGGTCCACTCTATGCTGTCTCAAGTGGTAGAACCTCTGGTCCACTCTATGCTGTCTCAAGGTGGTAGAACCTCTGGTCCACTCTATGCTGTCTCAAGGTGGTAGAACCTCTGGTCCACTCTATGCTGTCTCAAGGTGGTAGAACCTCTGGTCCACTCTATGCTGTCTCAAGGTGGTAGAACCTCTGGTCCACTCTATGCTGTCTCAAGGTGGTAGAACCTCTGGTCCACTCTATGCTGTCTCAAGGTGGTAGAACCTCTGGTCCACTCTATGCTGTCTCAAGGTGGTAGAACCTCTGGTCCACTCTATGCTGTCTCAAGGTGGTAGAACCTCTGGTCCACTCTATGCTGTCTCAAGGTGGGTCCAGAACCTCTGGTCCACTCTATGCTGTCTCAAGGTGGTAGAACCTCTGGTCCACTCTATGCTGTCTCAAGGTGGTAGAACCTCTGGTCCACTCTATGCTGTCTCAAGGTGGTAGAACCTCTGGTCCACTCTATGCTGTCTCAAGGTGGTAGAACCTCTGGTCCACTCTATGCTGTCCACTCTATGCTGTCTCAAGGTGGTAGAACACTCTATGCTGTCTCAAGTTGGTAGAACCTCTGGTCCACTCTATGCTGTCTCAAGGTGGTAGAACCTCTGGTCCACTCTATGCTGTCTCAAGGTGGTAGAACCTCTGGTCCACTCTATGCTGTCTCAAGGTGGTAGAACCTCTGGTCCACTCTATGCTGTCTCAAGGTGGTAGAACCTCTGGTCCTCTATGCTGTCTCATGCCTCTGTCCACTCTATGCTGTCTCAAGGTTAGAACCTCTGGTCCACTCTATGCTGTCTCAACCTCTGGTCCACTCTATGCTGTCTCAAGGTGGTAGAACCTCTGGTCCACTCTATGCTGTCTCAAGGTGGTAGAACCTCTGGTCCACTCTATGCTGTCTCAAGGTGGTAGAACCTCTGGTCCACTCTATGCTGTCTCAAGGTGGTAGAACCTCTGGTCCACTCTATGCTGTCTCAAGGTGGTAGAACCTCTGGTCCACTCTATGCTGTCTCAAGGTGGTAGAACCTCTGGTCCACTCTATGCTGTCTCAAGGTGGTAGAACCTCTGGTCCACTCTATGCTGTCTCAAGGTGGTAGAACCTCTGGTCCACTCTATGCTGTCTCAAGGTGGTAGAACCTCTGGTCCACTCTATGCTGTCTCAAGGTGGTAGAACCTCTGGTCCACTCTATGCTGTCTCAAGGTGGTAGAACCTCTGGTCCACTCTATGCTGTCTCAAGGTGGTAGAACCTCTGGTCCACTCTATGCTGTCTCAAGGTGGTAGAACCTCTGGTCCACTCTATGCTGTCTCAAGGTGGTAGAACCTCTGGTCCACTCTATGCTGTCTCAAGGTGGTAGAACCTCTGGTCCACTCTATGCTGTCTCAAGGTGGTAGAACCTCTGGTCCACTCTATGCTGTCTCAAGGTGGTAGAACCTCTGGTCCACTCTATGCTGTCTCAAGGTGGTAGAACCTCTGGTCCACTCTATGCTGTCTCAAGGTGGTAGAACCTCTGGTCCACTCTATGCTGTCTCAAGGTGGTAGAACCTCTGGTCCACTCTATGCTGTCTCATGCTCTGTCCACTCTATGCTGTCTCAGGTGGTAGAACCTCTGGTCCATGCTGTCTCATGCCTCTGGTCCACTCTATGCTGTCTCATCCACTCTATGCTGTCTCAAGGTGGTAGAACCTCTGGTCCACTCTATGCTGTCTCAAGGTGGTAGAACCTCTGGTCCACTCTATGCTGTCTCAAGGGTAGAACCTCTGGTCCACTCTATGCTGTCTCAAGGTGGTAGAACCTCTGGTCCACTCTATGCTGTCTCAAGGTGGTAGAACCTCTGGTCCACTCTATGCTGTCTCAAGGTGGTAGAACCTCTGGTCCACTCTATGCTGTCTCAAGGTGGTAGAACCTCTGGTCCACTGGTCCACTCTATGCTGTCTCAAGGTGGTAGAACCTCTGGTCCACTCTATGCTGTCTCAAGGTGGTAGAACCTCTGGTCCACTCTATGCTGTCTCAAGGTGGTAGAACCTCTGGTCCACTCTATGCTGTCTCAAGGTGGTAGAACCTCTGGTCCACTCTATGCTGTCTCAAGTTGGTAGAACCTCTGGTCCACTCTATGCTGTCTCAAGGTGGTAGAACCTCTGGTCCACTCTATGCTGTCTCAAGTTGGTAGAACCTCTGGTCCACTCTATGCTGTCTCAGAACCTCTGGTCCACTCTATGCTGTCTCAAGGTGGTAGAACCTCTGGTCCACTCTATGCTGTCTCAAGGTGGTAGAACCTCTGGTCCACTCTATGCTGTCTCAAGTTGGTAGAACCTCTGGTCCACTCTGGTCCACTATGCTGTCTCAAGAGAACCTCTGGTCCACTCTATGCTGTCTCAAGTTGGTAGAACCTCTGGTCCACTCTATGCTGTCTCAAGGTGGTAGAACCTCTGGTCCACTCTATGCTGTCTCAAGGTGGTAGAACCTCTGGTCCACTCTATGCTGTCTCAAGGTGGTGGGACCTCTGGTCCACTCTATGCTGTCTCAAGTCTCTGGTCCACTCTATGCTGTCTCAAGGTAGAACCTCTGGTCCACTCTATGCTGTCTCAAGGTGGTAGAACCTCTGGTCCACTCTATGCTGTCTCAAGAGAACCTCTGGTCCACTCTATGCTGTCTCAAGGTAGTAGAACCTCTGGTCCACTCTATGCTGTCTCAAGGTAGTAGAACCTCTGGTCCACTCTATACTGTCTCAAGGTGGTGGGACCTCTGGTCCACTCTATGCTGTCTCAAGGTGGTAGAACCTCTGGTCCACTCTATGCTGTCTCAAGGTGGTAGAACCTCTGGTCCACTCTGTCTCATGCCTCTGGTCCACTCTATGCTGTCTCAAGGTGGTAGAACCTCTGGTCCACTCTATGCTGTCTCAAGGTGGTAGAACCTCTGGTCCACTCTATGCTGTCTCAAGGTGGTAGAACCTCTGGTCCACTCTATGCTGTCTCAAGGTGGTAGAACCTCTGGTCCACTCTATGCTGTCTCAAGGTGGTAGAACCTCTGGTCCACTCTATGCTGTCTCAAGGTGGTAGAACCTCTGGTCCACTCTATGCTGTCTCAAGGTGGTAGAACCTCTGGTCCACTCTATGCTGTCTCAAGGTGGTAGAACCTCTGGTCCACTCTATGCTGTCTCAAGGTGGTAGAACCTCTGGTCCACTCTATGCTGTCTCAAGGTGGTAGAACTCTGGTCCACTCTATGCTGTCTCAAGTTGGTGGTGTCTCAAGGTGGTAGAACCTCTGGTCCACTCTATGCTGTCTCAAGGTGGTAGAACCTCTGGTCCACTCTATGCTGTCTCAAGGTGGTAGAACCTCTGGTCCACTCTATGCTGTCTCAAGGTGGTAGAACCTCTGGTCCACTCTATACTGTCTCAAGGTGGTGGGACCTCTGGTCCACTCTATGCTGTCTCAAGGTGGTAGGTAGAACCTCTGGTCCACTCTATGCTGTCTCAAGGTGTCTCAAGAACCTCTGGTCCACTCTATGCTGTCTCAAGGTGGTAGAACCTCTGGTCCACTCTATGCTGTCTCAAGGTGGTAGAACCTCTGGTCCACTCTATGCTGTCTCAAGTTGGTAGAACCTCTGGTCCACTCTATGCTGTCTCAAGGTGGTAGAACCTCTGGTCCACTCTATGCTGTCTCAAGGTGGTAGAACCTCTGGTCCACTCTATACTGTCCACTCAAGTCTCAAGTGGTAGAACCTCTGGTCCACTCTATGCTGTCCTCAAGGTGGTAGAACCTCTGGTCCACTCTATGCTGTCTCAAGGTGGTAGAACCTCTGGTCCACTCTATGCTGTCCACCTCTATCTATACTGCTGTCTCAAGTTGGTAGAACCTCTGGTCCACTCTATGCTGTCTCAAGGTGGTAGAACCTCTGGTCACTCTATGCTGTCTCAAGGTGGTAGAACCTCTGGTCCACTCTATGCTGTCTCAAGGTGGTAGAACCTCTGGTCCACTCTATGCTGTCTCAAGGTGGTAGAACCTCACCTCTGGTCCACTCTATGCTGTCTCAAGGTGGTAGAACCTGGTACTCTATGAGAACCTCTGGTCCACTCTATGCTGTCTCATGGTAGAACTGTCTCTGTCTCAAGGTGGTAGAACCTCTGGTCCACTCTATGCTGTCTCAAGGTGGTGGAACCTCTGGTCCTGGTTCTCTATGCTGTCTCAAGGTGGTAGAACCTCTGGTCCACTCTATGCTGTCTCAAGGTGGTAGAACCTCTGGTTCACTCTATGCTGTCTCAAGGTGGTAGAACCTCTGGTTTCCACTCTCTGGTCCACTCTATGCTGTCTCAAGGTGGTAGAACCTCTGGTTTCACTATATGCTGTCTCAAGGTGCTCTGGTACACTCTGTGCTGTCTCAAGGTGGTAGAACCTCTTCACTCTATGCTGTCTCAAGGTGGTAGAACCTCTGGTTCCACTATGTCTCAAGTATTGGGACCTCTGGTCCACTCTATACTGTCTCAAGGTAGTGGGAGCTCTGGTCCACTCTATGCTGTCTCAAGGTGGTAGAACGTCTGGTTCAATCTATGCTGTCTCAAGGTGGTAGAACCTCTGGTTCTATCTATGCTGTCTCATGGTGGCAGAACCTCGGGTCCACTCAAGGTAGTGGGACCTCTGGTCCACTCTATGCTGTCTCAAGGTGGTAGAACCTCTGGTTCACTCTATGCTGTCTCAAGGTGGTAGAACCTCGGGTTCACACTCAAGGTGGTAGAACCTCTGGTTCTCTATGCTGTCTCAAGGTGGTAGAACCTCTGGTCCACTCTATGCTGTCTCAAGGTGGTAGAACCTCTGGTCCACTCTCTATGCTGTCTCAAGGTGGTAGAACCTCTGGTCCACTCTATGGTAGAACTGTCTCAAGGTGGTAGAACCTCTGGTCCACTCTATGCTGTCTCAAGGTGGTAGAACTCTCTGGTCCACTCTATGCTGTCTCAAGGTGGTAGAACCTCTGGTCCACTCTATGCTGTCTCAAGGTGGTAGAACCTCTGGTCCACTCTATGCTGTCCTCTGGTCCACTCTATGCTGTCTCAAGGTGGTAGAACCTCTGGTCCACTCTATGCTGTCTCAAGGTGGTAGAACCTCTGGTCCACTCTATGCTGTCTCAAGGTGGTAGAACCTCTGGTTCACTCTATGCTGTCTCAAGGTGGTAGAACCTCTGGTGTCTCACTTCTATGCTGTCTCAAGGTGGTAGAACCTCTGGTTCACTCTATGCTCAAGTCTCAAGGTGGTAGAACCTCTGGTCCACTCTATGCTGTCTCAAGGTGGTAGAACCTCTGGTCCACTCTATGCTGTCTCAAGGTAGTGGGACCTCTGGTCCACTCTATGCTGTAGAACCTCTGGTCCACTCTATGGTAGAACTGTCTCAAGGTAGTAGAACCTCTGGTCCACTCTATGCTGTCTCAAGGTGGTAGAACCTCGGGTTCACTCTACTCTCATGGTATAACTCTGTCTCAAGGTGGTAGAACCTCTGGTCCACTCTATGCTGTCTCAAGGTGGTAGAACCTCTGGTTTCTGCTGTTCACTCTATGCTGTCTCAAGGTGGTAGAACCTCGGGTTCCTCTGGTCTCAAGGTGGTAGAACCTCGGGTCTATGCTGTCTCAAGGTGGTAGAACAGAACCTCGGGTCCACTATGCTGTCTCAAGGTGGTAGAACCTCGGTTCCACCTCTGTCTCAAGGTGGTCCTCGGGTTCACTCTATGCTGTCTCAAGGTGGTAGAACCTCTGGTTCACTCTATGCTGTCTCAAGGTGGTAGAACCTCGGGTTCACTCTATGCTGTCTCAAGGTGGTAGAACCTCGGGTCCACTCTATGCTGTCTCAAGGTGGTAGAACCTCTGGTTCACTCTATGCTGTCTCAAGGTGGTAGAACCTCGGGTCCACTCTATGCTGTCTCAAGGTGGTAGAACCTCTGGTTCACTCTATGCTGTCTCAAGGTGGTAGAACCTCGGGTCCACTCTATGCTGTCTCAAAGTGGTAGAACCTCTTGTTCACTCTGTGCTCTCTCAAGGTGGTAGAACCTCGGGTTCACTCCATTTCACTCACTTACTGTATCTGCCTTGTACAAATGGATAAAGTGATATTGAGTTATATTTTTTCCTTTCCCGCTCTGTCTTTCTTCATGTCTGTCTTTCTGTCCTGAATTCAACTGACCCACATTCATCAATAGTGGCAGAGAAAACTAAACATTTGTTTTGTAGGTTAGAGCCATAGAGGTCCACAAGGCCTTCGTGACGGTCCAGTCCCTGCTGCAAGTCACACTGTGTGGCCCTCTCCACTCCCAGGCTGTGTTGTATTGGTGTGTCAGACCCCACAGTACTGAGCCCTATATAACTGTGCAGGATATCCCGTTAAAAGTGTCAGCAGCACCCCTCTGCTTGGGATGATGGATGGTGGCTATGCCGTGTGCATAATGCCTTCTAAAGAGGAAATATCCTCCCCGCCCGACAGCTGTCTCTCAGGTCTGCCTGTTGCCTGCCTCTCAGCACAGGGACCAGGGTTCTGGAACACTGAGCAGTGAGACGGCATTCTGAATCTGGAAGGGAATAAGATTGACTGTACATTCCAAACACATGCGCATAGTGTGAGGAATAGACGGAGACTGGATGTGTCGTCACAAACTCAGAAGAATGCACACATGGAAAGCACGCAGGGAGGCAGGTACACCACACACACCAGCATGCACACACACACACACACACACACACACACACACACACACACACACACACACACACACACACACACACACACACACACACACACACACACACACACAAGCAACTAAGTACACAATATCTTACTTTTCATGTGTGTAATAGAATTATATTGTGTTATACCTTTTCTTCTGTTTACTACTTAATTTCAGAACTTTTCTATAAACTTTCACTTCTCAAGTGTGGTGTAGGTTGTGTAAATATGTGGGAAACATCCAAATGTTAATGCTTTTAATCGTTTACTTACTAGATTTTAAAAAAAAGTGTATTATTTGACAACCAAAAAACGGAGGACGCTCAACCAACGTTGAGTTGAGGTTCAACCGAACACTTGAATCATCATAGAAAAGGAAAAAGCACAACTCTTGCTCACTATAAAAAAATGCATTGTTTTATTCAAGCAAGGTTACAAAATTAATGTTTTGGCCTAGTCTATGATGATATGCAAGTTGTGTTTGCCCAGTAAAAGGGTATCTTAACACAGACTGTACATGATAACGTGTTTTTATAACCATTCAAGAATCTCCTACAATTCAACATAAAATTGGCCCGTGTGTATAATGCATACACTTAATAATGTAGTATTCATTTATGTGTATACATTTTGTGTTTGTAAGGCCCTTATACAGTATACAGTAGGTATCTGGAATAGAGTTCCGTATGTGCATTTACATATTGTCTGTGGTTTGTGGATAGTGAGGATTGTTTCTCCTCCTTCCCCTCTACAGTTTGTCCTTTCGGGGGGGGGGGGTATGTCTAGAAGAGGTGTGTTGTATTGTAGTGGTGTCTGCAGTGGTGAGATTTCAGCCTCAGCTATCTGCCATCTTAGTTTTCTGTTTATCTCTCCCCAGACAGGCCCTAGACACACAGGCCTCCCAGGGTCCACACACACACACCACACGTGCACATAAACACACACACACGCACACATACACGCACGCACGCACACACACACACACGCACGCACACACACACGCACACACACACACACACACACACACGCACGCACACACACGCACGCACACACACACACACACACGCACACACGCACACACACACACACGCACACACACAGGCATTCCAGGCTACAAACACATCCCCCACTGGATGATGAGGCCCAACCAATACAGAAGCAATTAAAGTCACACCTTATTTAGCTACAATTTCCATCTCTTCTCTTCTCATTTCCCTCTCCTGTCTTCTCATTACCCTCTCCTCTCTTCTCATTACCCTCTCCTCTCTTCTCATTTCGCTCTCCTCTCTTCTCATTTCCCTCTCCTCTCTTCTCATTTCCTTCTCCTCTTTTCTCATTTCTCTCTCCTCTCCTAATTCTCCTCTTTTCTGATTTCCCTCTCCTGTCTTCTCATTATCCTCTCCTCTCTTTTCATTTCTCTCGCCTCTCTCCTAATTTTCTTCTCTTCCGCTGGCTGTGTAGAATGCTGTCTTCCACTCACCTCCTTTGCGTATCCGAACCAGGTGGTAGGCATTCCGAAGGTCCAGTTTGCAAAAAATGGTTGCCCCCTGGAGAGGTTCAATTGCTGAGGAGAGGAGTGTTAGGGGGCAACGATTCATAATCATAATGTCATTCAGACCTCGGTTGTCAATGCACGGATGCAGGGTCTTGTCCTTCTTCTCCGGCAGGAGATGCAGAAGGTCGAACGCCTCCAGTAGCCAGAGACTCCTCTATGTATTCCTCCATGACCTTGGTCTCCGCCCCGGATAGAGAATATAGCCGACCATGGGGTGGTGTGGTGCCTGGGAGGAGATGAATGGCACAATCATAAGGAAGGTGTGGGGGAAGAGAAGTAGCACGTGCCTTACTGAAAACTTCCAGGAGGTCATGGTATTCAGTTTGAATGGAAGAGACATCCAAAGCCTTGCTAATGCCCTGAGGAGGACGTCTCGGGGACGGCTGTGCTGCTTTAAGGCAGTGGGAATGGCAAAATGGGCTCTAACCCAGGATGGAGCTCATGGTCCAGTCAATAACAGGGTTGTGTTTTTGGAGCCAAGAAAATACAAAGACAACAGGAACATGGGGAGTTGCAATGAGGAGGAACTGTATGGTCTCACTGTGGTTTCCTGAAACCTGTATATGAACTGGCACTGTACTATGGGTGACTCTTCCAATTGAGCGGCCGTCCAGTGCTCTTGCATCCATGGGGACGAGGAGGGTTGAGTGGGAATACCAAGCTCAGAAACAATAGCAGCATCCATAACACTTTCATCATCCCCAGAGTCAATGAGCACGAGGATAGACTTAGATTGGTCTCCCCACAGCAAAAGCACAAAAAAATAAGTGTGGGTGATGGGAATTAGGAAACTCCCAGTCTGGCTCACCAGAGTACTTGTACCCACCAGAGACAATGGTTTCCTAACAGGGCAGGTAGCTATATAATGTTGTCATGACGTGGCCCTCTTTGGGAACAGAAAGCACCATCCCCCTCTCTCTCTCTCTCTCACCACCTCTCTCTCTTCCCCCTACACCCAGGCTCTGTTAGGCAGGTCATACCCTCCTAGAGGAGTTCCTCTCCTCATGGCTAGAGTATAGAGAGAGTGAGTTTCACATGAGAATCACAGAACTTGAGAACTGAACAATGTCCATGTTTTGGAGAATGTGTAAATGGTTGGGGAAGAATCCAGCTTAGAACTGGTCCATTTTGTGAAACTCATGAGAGACAGTAAAGCCACATTATTATAACTCTGTTTATACAAGAGTCTCAGTTGTGAGGCTTGCGTCTAATTGTTGTATAAAATGAATGAGTAAAGATGAAACTATTTGTGAAATTATGTTATGTGATTTTAAGCTGTTTAATGAAGGAAACTCCAATTCCCTTTGGAGTGTAACTAAATCATTGGCCCGCCCCATGAGCACAGACATTGATCTGGCGTCATGGGACAGCCCCTTTCTACTGTTACGAATATAACCCCCACCTGAAGGATTTCCTATCAGACCAGTTTACCTCGATTACCAGGAGAGGGCTAAGGTTTGAGACCAGACCAGTACCTCATCACAGTGGGAGCTAAGATTTGAGTAGATTGCTGAATCGTTTAACCATACCACGTGGTTAAACTCTGAGACTATCGATCCGACAGAATAAGAGCTAATCTTAGTCTGCAGCTAGGAATTCTATACCATTGATTGCGAAAGCCGACAACTGCTGAAACATCTATCTATAAAAACATTTCTGTTTTTAGAGACTCTAAACTATCCATTCTAACCACGGAAGAGAGAGAGAGAGCGGACAAACTCTCCAACAGAAACAGAGATCACGACAACACACTGAGCTTAAATAAATATATTGATTGCAATTATTCCCGAATGAGTGAGCGTTCATGTGCAAAGGAGTAGCAGTGCAAAGGATTAGCAGTTCAATTGTTGTAATTATCAACTGTGTAGTGACTCTTTTGTCTTGCACGCCCTTCTCAGTCCCTTTGTCTACCAAGCCGCCATGCCGGTTTAGCCCACTAGGGCAAATCCCCTATCATTTCCTTATAACCATATCTACTTTGTTTGTTTGTGTGTGCATTTCTGTGATTATTTAGTTAGTTAATAAATAAATGATTGAGACAATTGATGTATGGGTGACTCATAGTGAAGACTGGGTTTGTGCAGATAACCAACAATTTACGTTTGGAATGAGACTAACGTGAGGTAAAGAATAACTTATTAATTAGAAGACTAATTGATCAGATATTAAAATATCTGAAAGTTATATTGGGAAAATTATAACTTTGTAATCTGAGTATTTTCATTGGTGCCCCGACTTCCTAGTTAATTACATTTACCTGATTAGTTAATCACGTAATAATAATTACAGAGAATTGATTTGATAATATAACAGTCTTCTTTTAATGATGCCAAAGACACGACAAAGTCCTGCCCCTCCACAGTACAGACAACAGTTTGAACTCAGCCTACGTGAGCATTTCCCAACCGATAACCTGTTGTTGATGATTCTCGGGGAACCTCAGGTGTTTTCGGCTCTCCTCAGAAATACACACTTTGGGGATTTCCAGATTCCTTAGGACGAGTGCCATCATCAGACTAACGAGTGTTCCCGAGGCCCGACCTCCTCTCATAACGGTGTTCTCATTGGCGGCCATCAATCCTAATCAAAAGGGCAATAAGGGAATCGAGGTCCAGTGGTATTTCCCGAGCTGCGAGCTCGTCCTTTATCCCCTCCGACAGTCCATAGAGTAAGGTGTCGGACAGAGCCTCCGGATTCCAGGAACTCTCAGCGGCCGATGTGCGAAAATCTACTGCGTAGTCTGCCACACTACGGGAGTTCTAATGTACCTGCAGTAGTTTTCGAGCCGCCTCTCTCCCGGGCACTGGAGAATCGAAAACCTTCCTCAATTCTGTGCTTTGGCACACAGCAGATTGCTGCTCCCATACAACAGTTGCCCAGGAGAGTGCTCTTCCAGACATTAACGTGATTATATACGCTATCCTCGATCGGTCCGACCGGAATGAAGAGTGCTGGAGTTTGAAGATGAGAGCACTGGGAAAGGAACGCCCGGCAGGTACCAGGATCGCCTGCATAACGTTCTGGAAGAGGTAAGCGCGGCTCTCGGGAAGCCGGGGTAGGTTGAACCAATCCACCACTAGTAGGAAGGTTACTGAGTGGTTGGGAGGTGTCAGATGTAGCGTGCTGCCTATGAGCTAATTCACTGATTTGCTCCATTATCGCCTTGAACCCTTGGTCATGGGGTTCCGTCAGGGAAGGACGCCCTTCCAAAAGGTCCTGAAGTACCTCCTCATGCCTCCCAATGGTGGCTCCCTGCAGGGAGACAATGTGACGGAGCTGGTCCAAGTCTGCTGGGTCTGTCATGGCCAGTTCGTACTATAAGGGCACAAGATGAGACCCAAATGCAGACACGGGAGGCAGATGGTAGAGCTCCGATATTTATTATAACAAAGGGAATAGGCAAAGGCAGGTCGGGGACAGGCGAGAGTTCATAAACCAGGTCAGAGTTCAAACAGTACCAGACAATATGCAGTGTAGAGGTCAGGCCAGGCGAGAGTTCATAAACCAGGTCAGAGTCCAAACAGTACCAGACAATATGCAGTGTAGAGGTCAGGCCAGGCGAGAGTTCATAAACCAGGTCAGTCCAAACAGTACCAGACAATATGCAGTGTAGAGGTCAGGCCAGGCAGGGATCAGAAACCAGGTCAGAGTCCAAACAGTACCAGACGATATGCAGTGTAGAGGTCAGGACAGGCGAGAGTTCATAAACCAGGTCAGAGTCCAAACAGTACCAGACAATATGCAGTGTTGAGGTCAGGCCAGGCGAGAGTTCATAAACCAGGTCAGAGTGTACCAGACAATATGCAGTCAGGGCGAGAGTTCAGGTCAGTCCAAACAGTACCAGACAATATGCAGTTCATAAACCAGGTCAGAGTCCAAACAGTACCAGACAATAGTGTAGAGGTCAGGCCAGGCAGGGTTCAGTCAGAGTCCAAACAGTACCAGACGTGCAGTGTAGAGGTCCAGGCGAGAGTTCATAAACCAGGTCAGAGTTCAAACAGTACCAGACAATATGCAGTGTAGAGGTCAGGCCAGGCGAGAGTTCATAAACCAGGTCAGAGTTCAAACAGTACCAGACAATATGCAGTGTAGAGGTCAGGCCAGGCGAGGGGTCAGAAACCAGGTCTGAGTCCAAACAGTACCAGACAATATGCAGTGTAGAGGTCAGGACAGGCGAGAGTTCATAAACCAGGTCAGAGTCCAAACAGTACCAGACAATATGCAGTGTAGAGGTCAGGCCAGGCGAGAGTTCATAAACCAGGTCAGAGTCCAAACAGTACCAGACAATATGCAGTGTAGAGGTCAGGCCAGGCAGGGGTCAGAAACCAGGTCAGAGTCCAAACAGTACCAAACAATATGCAGTGTAGAGGTCAGGCCAGGCGAGAGTTCATAAACCAGGTCAGAGTCCAAACAGTACCAGACAATGTTGATGGTCAGGCCAGTGTTCATAAACCAGGTCAGAGTCCAAACAGTACCAGACAATATGCAGTGTAGAGGTCAGGACAGGCGAGAGTTCATAAACCAGGTCAGAGTCCAAACAGTACCAGACAATATGTAGAGGTCAGGTCAGAGTCCAGGACAATGTCAGAGGTCAGAGTCCAAACAGTACCAGACAATATGCAGTGTAGAGGTCAGGCCAGGCAGGGGTCAGAAACCAGGTCAGAGTCCAAAAACAGTACAGGGTGGTATAGGTAGACAGAACAGGCAGAGTGGTCAGGCAGGAGGGTTCAGAGTCAGGACAGGCAAGGGTCAAAACCAGGAGGACTAGAAACAAACAGAGACTGGGTAAAATAGGAGCAAGGAAGAACGCTGGTTGACTTGGCAAACAAGACAAACTGGCACAGAGAGACAGGAAACACAGGGATATATACACAGGGGATAATAAGGGACACCTGGAGGTGGTGGGGACAATCAAAAGGACAGGGGAACCAGATCAGGGTGTGACAGAGAAAAGGGTGTCTTGTGGGATGCAGCTATAATCTCCATGATTTCCCCGCACATAATGTTGTATGGTTCTTCTGTTGGTTATTTAAATCATGTTATTTGGAGCGTTAATTAATGGTGATATCTTGCCATCTATTGCTCTCTGATTCTCACTCCCGTTGGGATGTCAAGCAGGTGGCTGTCTGTGGGGTTGCTGTCAGAGAGCAGTGGAATGGCTTTGGAATATTCATTTGAAAAAGGCTCATGATCATCACTGCCATAGTATGGGATGGATTGGTAGGTAGGTGGGTGGTTGGGCAACAAGATCTCATGGTTTTACCCGTTTTACTTCAGAGTCCATTATTTGTCCACGTTTTTCCAAACGTCAAATTTCAAAGTTGCTCTAAACGTCACATTCATTCACACATTCACATTCATTCCAAATGTTTAGGTTATGTTTTTGGCATTAATTTCAAATCCTTAGGTTAAGTTTAGGTATTCATTCCAAATGTTTAGGTTATGTTTTTGGCATTCATCCCAAATGATTAGATTAAGTTTAGGCATTCATTCCAAATGTTTAGGTTATGTTTTTGGCATTCATCCAAAATTATTAGGTTAGGTTCAGGCATTCATTACAAATGGCTAGGTTAAGTTCAGGCATTCATTACAAATGGTTAGGTTAAGTTCAGGCATTCATTACAAATGGCTAGGTTAAGTTCAGGCATTCATTACAAATGGTTAGGTTAAGTTCAGAAATGCATTACAAATGGTTAGGTTAAGTTTATGGATTCATTACAAATGGTTAGGTTAAGTTCAGGCATTCATTACAAATGGTTAGGTTAAGTTCAGGCATTCATTACAAATGGTTAGGTTAAGTTCAGACATTCATTACAAATGGTTAGGTTAAGTTTATGGATTCATTACAAATGGTTAGGTTAAGTTCAGGCATTCATTACAAATGGTTAGGTTAAGTTCAGGCATTCATTACAAATGGTTAGGTTAAGTTCAGGCATTCATTACAAATGGTTAGGTTAAGTTCAGGCATTCATTACAAATGGTTAGGTTAAGTTCAGGCATTCATTACAAATGGTTAGGTTAAGTTTAGGCATTCATTACAAATGGTTGGGTTAAGTTCAGGCATTCATTACAAATGGTTAGGTTAAGTTCAGGCATTCATTACAAATGGTTAGGTTAAGTTCAGGCATTCATTACAAATGGTTAGGTTAAGTTCAGGCATTCATTACAAATGGTTAGGTTAAGTTCAGGCATTCATTACAAATGGTTAGGTTAAGTTTAGGCATTCATTACAAATGGTTGGGTTAAGTTCAGGCATTCATTACAAATGGTTAGGTTAAGTTTAGGCATTCATTACAAATGGTTAGGTTAAGTTCAGGCATTCATTACAAATGGTTAGGTTAAGTTCAGACATTCATTACAAATGGTTAGGTTAAGTTCAGGCATTCATTACAAATGGTTAGGTTAAGTTCAGGCATTCATTACAAATGGTTAGGTTAAGTTCAGGCATTCATTACAAATGGTTAGGTTAAGTTCAGGAATTCATTACAAATGGTTAGGTTAAGTTCAGGCATCCGGGTTTGGGACAGGGTAAGAAAAAATACAAATAAAAGTGACTATTCCTGGGGTTGAACGCGCAACACTCTGAGCCATCACTACTCTGTAAGATCCACCGAAGTGCTGACACACACACACACACACACACACACAGACACACACACACACACACACACAATGCACGATAACGTGATTAGCATACAATACACAAATTCACACACTATTACACACACCTCCAGTAGGTGATGAGTAATTATGCAGATGTGTCCAGGGTGTAAAGTGTTACGTGCTAGTCTACTGTATGAGTAAACTCTGCGGACTAACCTAACCTCAGGGGTCCTCTTCAAAGGCTTCGGTTCAAACAGCAGCTATTAAAGGCTTATTAGGAGCTGTGTTGCTTAAGTGTGTGTGTGTGTTTGTGTGTGTGTGCGTGCATGTTTAGACACAGAGAGGTGGGAGAGAGAAATTCCTCCAACTAATTATCCTTGATGATAACAAGTGAATCTCGGAAGCCTGGCTTTGGTTGTGGAAGACAACAGGAAATTATATTCCTCTCAGTAGCTACCTGTGTGATGCCCTATTCTTCACACTTCCTGGGAAAAAAATACAGGGCATTCGTCCCAAATGGCACCATATTCCCTATATGGTGCATTACTTTTGACCAGAGTCATATGGGCCCTATTCTAAAGTAGTGCACTAAATATGTAATAGGGTGCCATTTGGGACACACTCAGTGTCGCCATGGTTCCGATTGCTGTGTCAACAGTCCAGGTGTTACCATGGTGTTATCAGTCACCGTGTCACGCCCCCACTCAAGTCCCAATTACGCCCTGACGGTGTAGCAATTTGAGGGACAGGTTGAGGGACAGGTTGAGGGACGGTGTGTCAGTGTCTGTCAGAGTTGGGCTGATCCCATGGAGTGTTAGATTACAGAGCTCCTGCCTGAATCCCAAATACTGTCTGCATCCCAAATGGCAACCTATTCCCTATATAGTGCATGAAATAGTGAATAAGCCTTGGTCAAAATGATTGCACTATAAAGGGAACAGGATGTCATTTGGGACTCAGTAACAGCCATGGCACTCTCTCTCTCTCTCTCTCTCTCTCTCTCTCTCTCTCAGTGCATCTCTAAGACATGTTGCAGTGGGTGGCCTGAGCTCTCACAAGCCTTTTCCTTTTACTACTGGAATCAATCTCTTCCCATTAGAGAACAGTACACAGCCTATGTGGGAGGCGCTTGTTGCTTTTATTGGTGAATGGCTGTGTGAATGTTCTCCCTGCCCCTCCATGATATCTCTCTTTGTTGAACTTCCTTTCTCCTCTGAGTTCTGTGGCTGTACACCTGTCACCTATTGACTGTCTTCAATGAGTAACCACACACACACACACAAGCACATACACATACACCTCTCCCCCCACCATCTCCATCTTGTCCCCTTCTCTCTGCCCCTGACATAATGACTTGTTGGCGCTCTTAATTTGCCAGAGAGGGAGATCTTATTAAGAGCATGTAATTCCCCCTGGGGTTCTCTGGCATCTCCTTGATTAAAGTGGAGTTGAGGGGTGGGGGGAGGGAGGGGCGGAGGGAGGAGGATGGCGGGAAGATTGAGGAGGAAAGAGGCGGCTGCTGGAAATATCACGAGGGGGAAAGAAAAGGTGTGTTCTCGTTGTTTTAAATATCTCCCTACCTCCCTGCCCACCACTCTCTCGCCCAATGCTCCCGAGCTACAGAACACCAGATTTGTCATTAATTAAACCACTGCTAGCCTGGGGCCAGAGCTGGCCAGGGTGGCACTGCTTTAAAGCTAACAAAGGGGCTTCATGCTCTTCAATTAGGTGGTTCACTGTTAGATATGTGGGTATTGGGGATTTGCCCCCATAATACTGCCATAGGCAATGTAGTCGAACAGAATTGTGGTCAACATATCCAATTGCTGTTGTTTATATATCAGTTAAGTAAGTGTGCAACCGATGTACTATTGCAGTAAATCACTAATATATATATATATTTTTTTTTTTGCTTCTGTGATTTGCACACATGGTGCAGAATGGTGCAGGTATATACAGTGCATTCAGAAAGAATTCACACCCCTTGACTTTTTGTTACGTTACAGCATTATTCTAGAATGGATTAAATCGTTTTTCCCCTCATCAATCTCCACACAATACCTCATAATGACAAAGCAAAAATAGATTTGTAGAAATGTTTGCAAATGTGTAAAAATAACAGAATATCACATTTACATAAGGATTCAGACCCTTTTTGCAGCCTTTTTGTAGCAATTACAGCCTTGAGTCTTCTTCGCTATCACTCTACAAGCTTGGCACACCTGTATTTGGGGAGTTTCTCCCATTCTTCTCTGCAGATCCTCTCAAGCTCTATCAGGTAGGATGGGGAGCGTTGCTGTACAGCTATATTCAGATCTACTCAAGGACATTCAAAGACTTGTCCCAAAGCCACTCCTGCGTTATCTTGGTTGTGTGCTTAGTGTCGTTGTACTGTTGGAAGGTGAATCTTCACCGCAGTCTGAGGTCCTGAGTGCTCTGGAACAGGTTTTCATCAAGGATCTCTCTGTACTTTGCTCTGTTCATCTTTCCCTCGATCATGACTAGTCTCCCAGTCCCTGATGCTGAAAACCATCCCCATAGCATGATGCTGCCACCACTAGGGATATTTGCTGTGACCATTTTACCGTCACACCGGAGGTCACGAAGTCATGAAGGCAGTCAAATTCCATGTGACCGTTTAGTCACGGTAGTTAGGCTTCTCCAAGCTCTGATGCTGCTCATGGTCATTAGTAGCCTACCAAACGTGCTAACTGCCTGGTACTCAGCACTCTATTGTCCCTCTCATCACTCTGACATCAATATAAATGTAGTTGAAAATCTAATCAAACACTTCATGAGAGCCATGAGCTCATGTTGCGCTACGTTTTTATAGGTTATGATTTCATGAAAAATACAGAGTGATGGCCTCTATTAAAAAGAGGATGATCCCATCAGCTTTCTATAGACTAGGCCTACTATATTTATTTCACAACTTTCCTAATATTAAGCACATTGCTTCTCTTTACAACAGGAGTATAGCCTACCTGGCTGGCATGAACATGAACCACAGGAAAATCGTCCTCTATTCGTATTTAAGTGCGTCGATTTTTTCCTGCTGTCCCTGATTCGAGACACCTTTATAATAAAAGCATTACATGCATAATCACATTTGTGATCCCTTTTGATAATGGTGTTTTCCCGCTATAAAAATAGGTACTTGAAGCCTTGGTTTTTGCTCTGACATGCACTGTCAACTGTGGGTGTGTGCCTTTCCATATCATGTCCAATCAACTGAATTTACCACAGGTGGACTCCAATCAAGTTGTAGAAACGTCTCAAGGATGATCAGTGGAAACAGGATGCACCTGAGCTCAAATTTGAGTCGCATAGCAAAGGGTCTGAATACTTATGTAAATAAGGTATTCCTATTTTTATTTTTTTAATACAATTTTCAATTAATCCATATTAGAATAAGGCTGTAACGTAACAAGATGTGGAAAAGGGGAAGGAGTCCGAATACTTTCCGAATGCACTGTACCTACTGCAAAATGGAAAGAGGATAATCTTGTTCGGCAGTAAAACTTTCCAGTCATACACACCACCGTCTTATTATGCCCCAATACCCCCCCAGCCACAGATCCGAAGTGGTAACCGATACCCATCTGGTATCTGGGATCGTCTGAGCGACCTGTCCTGAGTGGCAAATTATACCCAACTGGGATCGTCTGAGCGACCTGTCCTGAGTGGCAAATTATACCCATCTGGGATCGTCTGAGCGACCTGTCCTGAGTGGCAAATTATACCCATCTGGGATGTCCTGAGTGGCAAATTATACCCATCTGGGATCGTCTGAGCGACCTGTCCTGAGTGGCAAATTATACCCATCTGGGATCGTCTGAGCAACCTGTCCTGAGTGGCAAATTATACCCAACTGGGATCGTCTGAGCGACCTGTCCTGAGTGGCAAATTATACCCATCTGGGATCGTCTGAGCAACCTGTCCTGAGTGGCAAATTATACCCAACTGGGATCGTCTGAGCGACCTGTCCTGAGTGGCAAATTATACCCATCTGGGATCGTCTGAGCAACCTGTCAGCCCTTATAGACACTCAGTAGAGAGGTCCCATCTGCCTGCAGTAACCAAGAGAGCAGCATATATAGAAATATAATTACTAGAATGTACATTCTCATTCAAGTCAATGTTCTGTGATTCTGTAATTCTATATTTATTTGGCAGCACAACAACTCAGAGCTCATTATCAGGGGAATTCTCTGTCTGTCTGGACGGAGCATGGCTGGCTGGCTCCTGGCTCATTTCCCAACATGTAAACAGCACCACGAGAGCTGCTGCTTAATGATGGGTCCATGTGGTGGCAAGTGCTTTTCTGCACCTGACACGCACAAACCAAACTAATCTTAACTTAAACCTGACATGTGTCTTTCAGACATTACAGAATGACTCACAACCAGCCCCCCCCTCTCCCCTCTCTTTCATTCTCTCTGGCCACCCATCACCAGTGCACCTTTTCTTTCAGGGCACTCCATCAATTGACGGGAGACGTTGCTGACTGTGTTGACTTGTAGACCTGAATCTTCCTGTGTCTGACTGTCAAAAAGTGAGGCTGAGAGGGTATCAGAATAGGTCATTAAGTAGCAGTAGCCATCAGGGGGGACAGGGATACACACTGGCATCACCATGTCTGCCCCCATGGCCTATCAAAGAGCTCTGAGCATCCTGTACATGATCTGGGCCTCTATTTTCGTACTGTAGCTAGGGCTCTTTAAACACTCAGCCTCATACATGTACATCTCCTGTAGCCCTGTGTGTCTTTACCATCCTCCACCCCCACCCCCAACCCCTGTCCAAGTCCCTCCTCCGTCCCCCCGGCCTGTCTTCATCTGGGCTGATCGTGTTTCTGTGTGCTCTGTACTAAGCAGGCTGGTGCATTACATGAGGAATGTGTGGCTGTAGCTGGTGCCAAACACCTTGTCATAGCATTACTGTAGAGAACAATAGTCTCAGTGTGGAGAGGCTCTGCTCCTCTCTCTCGCAACATGGCCTGGGCATCACGGCTCAACCACCAGCCGTTACACTTAGGTCAGACTTTGGCTGGTGCAGTGGGTTTGGTCAGAAAACGTAGTACTCAATCTAGGGAATAGGGTGCCATTTCAGACACTGCTTCTCTCTCTCTCAGATAGTTTTTAACCAACCAACCAGCACTCACCTGACTCAACATGGCTGTGGGTCAGGGTGCAGTGACAAGGGTGGCATTTGCTGGCAGTTTGGGGAGTATCGCTGACGTGTCTGGTTTGGGATGACAAAGTAGTATCTGCATGACAAAGCCATCATTGTAGCTAAGTTATGTGTAGTCACAGACAGGAGAGTTACTGTCCATCATGGTTCTGCATTATACTGTTATACTGTTCAAATACTACAGTTAACCGTTCCATTAAATATTGTTTACCATGTGGCATATTTGTTTTCCTGCAAAGCAGGCAGTCAGTATTCCCTTAAGACAATGACAGTAAAGGGACCTATTACATGCCGAGGCAGACAGTCAGTATTCCCTTAAGACGAGGGCAGTAAAGGGACCTATTACATGCTGAGGCAGACAGTCAGTATTCCCTTAAGACGATGGCAGTAAAGGGACCTATTACATGCTGAGGCAGACAGTCAGTATTCCCTTAAGACGATGGCAGTAAAGGGACCTATTACATGCTGAGGCAGACAGTCAGTATTCCCTGGCAGTAAAGGGACCTATTACATGCTGAGGCAGACAGTCAGTATTCCCTTAAGACAATGACAGTAAAGGGACCTATTACATGCTGAGGCAGACAGTCAGTATTCCCTTAAGACGATGGCAGTAAAGGGACCTATTACATGCTGAGGCAGACAGTCAGTATTCCCTTAAGACGATGGCAGTAAAGGGACCTATTACATGCTGAGGCAGACAGTCAGTATTCCCTTAAGACGATGGCAGTAAAGGGACCTATTACATGCTGAGGCAGACAGTCAGTATTCCCTTAAGACGATGGCAGTAAAGGGACCTATTACATGCTGAGGCATGTGAAATCCTTCTCCCAGGTATGGAGTGGGAGCAGAGACAGAGATGGCAAAACAACAGGAATGGGAATTGACAGTTAAGTCATTTACAATGGCATGCTATGAAGTTTTGGTTACCCTACCCTATTGATAAAGAGATGATGGAGGGCAAGTTGACAGCAGTTTGTCTCCGTCCCAAATGGCCCCCTATTCCGTATATAGTGCACTACTTTTAACCAGACCCATATAGGCCCAGGGCAAAAATAGTCCACTAAATAGGGAATAGGGGGCCATTTGGGACAACACATGTTGAGTGACAGGGGCAGACAGACAGGACATGTCTGTACACCATCACTCTTGTGTGTAAATAGCTTCTAACTGACAGACTATCAGCTGCTTCACAATGGCAGCTCTCATTCTATAGAGAGATTAGCTGGGTGGGAAACTACAATCCTCAATTTGAAGAATTCCTTCCAAGATAGTGGGTAGATTAGGTGGGGTACCTTTTCCAAAGAATAGGTAATCCAAGCCTGGTTAATGCTGTACTCACTATTGTTTCACTTGTAAGCACAGCTTTCAGTCTGCTTTAACTAGGCTATAGTGATTTTCCTCCTTAGAAATACATTACTGGGTAGCTATTAGTGAACATACCATTTATGATAGTAACAAATCTCAGGCATTCATATCCAGTGTCAAGCTGACAGGAAAATACAACACTTCCATGAGCAACAACAAGTCTGCCATTCATCTTTTGTGGTAGAGAATGCTACTAATGCAATCCTGTTAGTTAGCCAGACTGTCATCTGAGATCTGATGGAGTTTATATAATTACTGGATAACTCAAGTGTTTTCTTCACTCCCTTTCTTTTTTAGAAATATGGCATAGTTTGTCACAGACCATTCAGAATCGACAAACTAAGGACTCTAAAAAAGAATTAATTCACTGGGCTGCTCTTGGGAGACTGACACTTGCTAAGGCAGGAGAGAGCCATCATGAGAGAGTCAGCATGAGAGAGTCAGCATGAGAGAGAGAGAGAGAGAGAGAGGGAGAGAGAGACTTATAAGATGGTCCCCTTGTAGGTTTTTTTTATGGGAACATCCCCACCTTCCCTTGGGGTACTATTACAGTCTGCCATCTCTTAATGTGACACTGAACAGACAAAGACGCACATGGGCGAACGGTTCCTCATGGCATCCTCGCCAGATGACAATGCACTTCCTCCACAGTGTGAATAGAGATGACAACAAATGGTTAAGCTCCAACTCTTATTATGTGAGGATGGAGAGAAGAGGCTGTTCTTGCCTCAGTCAGAGCCCAGCGAGGGAGCAGCACTGATAGGCTCGCTGTTTCCCAGGGACAATCAGCCAGCCAGTCAGCCAGCTGCCCAGGCCGCAATCCCAATCAGCCAGCCGCCCAGTCAACCCCTTTCTTCAGTCCCCTGGGTTATTTTGACAGGCTCAGTGTTTCCCAAAGCCAGCCCACCTGCCAGCCAGCCAACCTGCTTAACAGCCCAACTAGCCAACCCCTCCTCAGATTCCTCTGGGTTATTTCTCTCTGTCTCCACTGGATCCCCTCCCTTCCCTTTCTTAAGCTCTTAATTAAAGGATTTCCCAGTGTGTCACTGTACTCTTCTGTAGTGTTCCAACTCTCTCGGAGCCAGACATTTGCGTCATTGTGTGTGTCCTAAATGCCAATCGGTTCCTTTTATGGTGCACTACCTTTGACCAGGGCCCCTAGGGTTCTTGTAAAAGGTAGTGCACTATAAAGGAAATAGGATGATATTTGGGATGTACATATTGTCCTCAGATGGTACAGCACATCTTTTGGACATTTTCTCACATTATGGTGAAAGATCTTATAGAATCATGCATAGATCATAAGTATTTAACATCTACTCCTGAATAGATTGTCTCAATGTTGGTTATGTCACTAGTACTACACAAGCATACGTATCTGCACTTTTTTTAACCTTTATTTTACTAGGCAAGTCAGTTAAGAACAAATTCTTATTTTCAATGAAGGCCTAGGAACAGTGGGTTAACTGCCTGTTCAGGGGCAGAACGACAGATTTTGTACCTTGTCAGCTCGGGGATTTGAACTTGCAACCTTTCGGTTACTAGTCCAATGCTCTAACCACTAGGCTACACTGACTTCACTGTATGTGTGAGTGTGATGCTTTTGGTCACAGTGAATATCAACAAGTCTGGATGCATCCCAAAGAAACCATATTCCCTTTATAGTACACATCCTCTGTCTCCTCATGGTGCCAGAGAGAATGATTGGCTTTCTGTACCAATAGACACCATTCTCCTAATGAATTACCCTTCTACACTCCTTGCTGTTGCCCATAAGAAAAAACACTGGAACATGTCACATAAGATCACATTTTCATGTTTAGTTTCATGTTATCATATGTTGCTTTACATGTTGTCACATGTTATCACATTAGCTTCACATAAGATTACATTTGACATGTTTAAATGTGAAATTCATATGTTTTTTCTGTAAGGGTGACTCTCTCCTCTGCAGTACCTGTCATTGACAGAATCACAAATGTCTCCATCTCTCACATTGTCAGGTTACTGTCAGACAAGGCTAACGACACGTAGTGGCCTGCGTCCCTAATGGTACCATTTTCCTAGGGCCTATTTCCCTTTGCACTACTTTTGACCAGGGCCTATACTGCACTATAGGGAATAGGTTGCGATTTGGGACGTAGGTAGTGTTGTCACATCACCTTACTCATCGATACAGGCTTGGCTGCTGGCCGTTGCGGTCGCAGATGTCTTTTGCAGTGTCACCGATGCAGCAAGTGTTGTTCTCTAATGTACTCTAGCTTGTCCCGTTGAAGGCCGTTCATTACTGTACCTGTGACACAGAGAACTTGGCAGAGGGACAGGATTCAATTGACAATACTGTTTCTGAACAAGTAACGTTTTTATTTCAACAGCAGCAACAGGCAAATCAAACAGGTTTAGATAAAAACATCAAGCCTGGTACAGATTCTGGTCCTATCTTCACTAGTTTTCTGGGATCAATTATTTCAAGGTCCTTCCAATGTATTTCCTTGCTTTCTAGAGCACCTGGAGATGGGGTATCTTTCCCCTTTCCACACACGATGGAAAAGAAGGGAAGCATGGAATAGGATTTCAGGCATTGATTTGATTACATTTTCATCCGTAATTTGGCAGTCTGGCTTTTGACCACACTTACCCCTGTAGATAGTCGGAGCAGGGCCCTCTCTCTATCTGAATGCAATTCGGCCTGAGTGAAATTGCGTCTCACACTCTCCACAGATCCATGACGAGAAATTCCGTAGGTGGATTAGTCCCGCCTTGGCCTAGCGATATTTACATTAGGGCTGGATTTCACAGCGTTTTAAAGGTGACCACCTCATCGCAGCTCAAGGTTGTGGGATGCACAGGCCAATCAACAAGGAGAGCACAGACCCTGACTGCCGGGGTGGTCTCAAATCTCAAGATGTGATGGAAGGAGTCACTGGCTCTGTGTGTGTGTGCGTGTGCGTGTGTGCGTGCGTGCATTGGATGACTGGTGCATTAGCTCAGTATTTCTCAACCTTTTTATACCATAGGCATTGTAGAATACAGGTGTAGGATCAGTTTCTCACAGCAGGAAAGTAATCCTGCAGCAACAGGCAATGTGAATTATTGTATGGATTATCATGAATGGATATTTTTGTAAGGGTTAATAAATTGTTTGTTAGGGCAAATCAAATCTGAATTTTAAAGTGGAAATTACAAACTTTAGAAGCCTTTTTAAACTACGGATACACTACAAGTATGCATTTCCTGCAACAACAGTGTGATCAAATGAAGATTGGACATCTTTTTATATCATATATATACTCATCACAACTCTTTCTCTGTCTTTCCAGAGGACCAGATCCCTCATGGGTTCCCCACCATAGACATGGGTCCCCAGCTGAAGGTGGTGGAGAAGACCAGGACAGCCACCATGCTGTGTGCTGCCAGTGGCAACCCTGACCCAGAGATCTCCTGGTTCAAAGACTTCCTCCCTGTAGATATCAACAGCAGTAACGGGCGAATCAAACAGCTCCGCTCAGGTACAGAGTCTCTGCACGGTCAACATATACTGTGCTAAAAAATTGCAGTACAAATTCTGCTGCTCTGCCACGCGTGCAATGATGTCCGAGGGGAATAAACAGTGGTTGTTGTTTGAAATAGCTTATTTGTTGTTGTAATATCACAAACGGACGTGGCACTTCCACCACTAAGGATTCCAGCTTTAAAGATGTCAATAAGTGTTTTCTATTACATTTGACTGAATTAAGCTCCGTAATTACCTCAGCGGCTCCTCAGAGGGAATACTGCTGTGTTCTGTGCCTATGTTGCCTACAACAATAGGTTCAGGCAGCCATTCATCTTAACATTATAACCAACTAGCAGGCTCAGAACAACTCAGAAAGGTGGCCTGGATCCAAGCACCAATGACAACCGCTCAGAGCAAACCATTTGTCCATCCTCTATCACCTTATTTAGTAAAAGGAACCACAACAATGCTGTCCAGCTGTGCACAGCATACCTGCAGTGATTGGGCTATTCCCTTTTCTACCGTCACTTTTGAGGAAAACATTTCATGGCCAACAGTTATTCCAACAGTACCTTTTGCCAGTAATGTGGCTGTCAAGCTGTGAACTTGCATTATCAATGTGCCATAGGCTTTTATTTATGCAAATGTTGGAGTCTGGGTCCCTACTCCCTAAACCCTTAGCCCCAGTGCAACCTCCAAAAGCATTCCAGCTAGGCTTCAACTCTTGAACCACTGGCAGCATAGAATATAATGTAGAAACTAGAGGCTTCCCCTCTGAACAGAGACACAGAGAAAGGAAAGGCTGAGAGACAGGCTATAGGATATCTCTGGTGTGTGTTGCAAATGACACCCTATTCCTTATAGTGCATTATAGGGCTCTGGTCAAAAGTATTACACTATAAAGGAAATAGGATGCAATTTGGGACACACTATATGTAGCTTTGAAGCCTGTGGAAGCTGGAGGATTTTCCCCGACAGGCCTCAGTTGCAGGGCCTCCGGTGAAGACAGATCCTCCAACCATGCATTATTAACACGACAGCACTGCTATTTGGTTCAATTTGGTTCATAGCGCTGGCTTGCCTTTCTCCTCACACATAGCTTGACTCCCAAATGGCACCCTATTCCTTTTATACTGCACTAATTTTGACCAGAGCCCTATGCTCTACTATATAGGGATAGGGTGCTATTTGGGAAACATCCATAGTCCCACTGCAGTCAGATGGGCATATGTATTTTTTCTGTTCGTTTTTTTAAGTGCTGCCGGTGGTTAATTGTCTGTCAGAGGAACCGAGTAAAATACAGCTGCACTAGTGCCATGCCATCAACTTGACATTCAAGCAATTTATTTGTTCCAATACAATTCATTATGCGCTAGTGAGATTACATTTGCTCATAAATTAGTATCCCTATTACAGGACCTTTATCCATCAAGGAATGCTAATAGCTCCATATTTCAATTTAAGACCTTTGCACTGCTGGCAAATGAAAGACAGTCTGTGTCCTTTGTATGGAATGGAGCTCAATCCCCCCCTCTACCAAGGCTGAGTCCTTAATGGAGCTCAGAGCTCAATCCCCCCTCTACTATGGCTGAGTCCTTAATGGAGCTCAGAGCTCAATCCCCCTCTACCAACGCTGAGTCCAAAATGGAGCTCAGAGCTCTATCCCCCTCTACCAATGCTGAGTCCTTAATGGAGCTCAGAGCTCAATGCCCTCTAACCAACGCTTAGTCCTTAATGGAGCTCAGAGCTCTATCCCCCCTCTACTATGGCTGAGTCCTTAATGGAGCTCAGAGCTCAATCCCCCTCTACCAACGCTGAGTCCAAAATGGAGCTCAGAGCTCTATCCCCCTCTACCAATGCTGAGTCCTTAATGGAGCTCAGAGCTCAATGCCCTCTAACCAACGCTTAGTCCTTAATGGAGCTCAGAGCTCTATCCCCCAGCTACAAAGGCTGAGTCCTTAATGGGGCTCAGAGCTCTATCCCCCCTTTACCAACGCTGAGTCCTTAATGGAGCCCAGAGCTCTATCCCCCTCTACCAAGGCTGAGTCCTTAATGGAGCTCAGAGCTCTATCCCCCGTCTAACAAGGCTGAGTCCTTAATGGAGCTCAGAGCTCTATCCCCCCTCTACCAAGGCTGAGTCCTTAATGGAGGTCAGAACTATATCCCCCAGCTACTAAGGCTGAGTCCTTAATGGAGCTCAGAGCTCTATCCCCCTCTACCAAGGCTGAGTCCTTAATGGAGCTCAGAGCTCTATCCCCCGTCTACCAAGGCTGAGTCCTTAATGGAGCTCAGAGCTCTATCCCCCCTCTACCAAGGCTGAGTCCTTAATGGAGGTCAGAACTCTATCCCCCAGCTACTAAGGCTGAGTCCTTAATGGAGCTCAGAGCTCTATCCCCCTCTACCAAGGCTGAGTCCTTAATGGAGCTCAGAGCTCTATTCCCCGTCTACCAAGGCTGAGTCCTTAATGGAGCTCAGAGCTTTATCCTCCTCTACCAAGACTGAGTCCTTAATGGAGCTCAGAGCTCTATCCCCAGCTACTAAGGCTGAGTCCTTAATGGAGCTCAGAGCTCAATCCCCCCTCTGCCAACACTGAGTCCTTAGTGGAGCTCAGAGCTCTATCCCCCATCTACCAAGGCTGAGTCCTTAATGGAGCTCAGAGCTCTATCCCCCGTCTACCAAGAATGAGTCCTTAATGGAGCTCAGAGCTCAATCGCCCCTCTACAAAGGCTGAGTCCTTAATGAAGGTCAAAGCTCTATCCCCCCCTCTACCAAGGCTGAGTCCTTAATGGAGCTCAGAGCTCAATCCCCCCTCTGCCAACGCTGAGTCCTTAATGGAGCTCAGAGCTCTATCCCCCGTCTACCAAGAATGAGTCATTAATGGAGCTCAGAGCTCAATCGCCCCCTCTACAAAGGCTGAGTCCTTAATGGAGCTCAGAGCTCTATCCCCCTCTACCAAGACTGAGTCCTTAATGGAGCTCAGAGCTCTATCCCCCCCTACCAAGGCCGATACCAACTTTCAATCACTTAGATCATGTATTTTCAGGCAGCGATATATCAGGAAGCAACTGCTCTCTATCCCTCCTGATCGCACAATCTTCTGTCTTCTCTCTCTGTGTCTGCCCCAAATTAACCTAACATAGCAGGCATAAAAAAGGAACACACAGACCGGACAAGTAGACGCGCAAAGTTAATTACCTCAATTTCTGCGCTAAACTATGTCAAATAATGGCCTGTTGGAGACTACAACTCCCTACTACACAATTCGGGCTTGATCTGATTTAGCTCTAGAGAAACTGTGCAATATGACCATTGAGCTCAAAGAAAAAAAATGGAACGAAATGGAATTCAAAGTTGAACCGACATCCGACAATTAGTTAGAAAATATCAGACATTTAGCTTAATCACTCAGCACTACCCCATTCCCTATATAGTGCACTACTTTTTTCTAGGTTCCATATGATTCTTTTCAAAAGTAGTATACTATGTTGGGAATGTAGTGCTATTTGGGACAGCATGTCATTGTCTCCCGGTAATTATCGATAGGCTTGTCCAACTAGTTAGTCTGGCACCAGACAACAATACAGGCCAAACGATAAGCAAACAGACCTCCTCTGCTGGCCTGAGGATCTGATAGGGAGGAAGGAGAGGGGTGGGAGAGGAGGAGTAGTGTCTCTAGACCTGGCTAAACCGCTTTCATTTTCGGGTAAATACTCCTGGGGTAGCAGGCCATGGCTCTGTATGTGGTGCAGACACTCAAACGCTCCTGGCTCCTCCTGACTCGCCATGGGTGTGTCCCAAATGGCACCCTGTTCCCATTATAGTGCACTACTTTTGACCGAAGCCCTATGGTCACTGGTCAAATGTAGCGCACTGGAGAGGGAACAGAGTGCCATCTGGGACACAACCCAGGTGATTGGTGATTCTCTCCACTGAAGCCTGCTATAGCAGTAACATAATTAACTGAGTTTAATATGCCACCCTTGAATTGTTATGAATATGTATATGGTTAACGACGACATGATAAAATGTGTTAAATATATACAGTAGTATTATGTCCTTGCGAAGGCAGAGCATGGACTGCTTAAATCCAAGGTAACAACCTATTTCTCTGCATTAATCCCAATGTATTTCTCCAACATATAGGAAAATGAATACCTGCCTACTGTATCCAGGACATTGCGAAAACATAATAAAACTCTATTATTTTTCACAATTTGCCTAGAATATACTGCTCTGAAATCGGCCATGGACAAAGCCTGTGATATCCATAATGAACCTAAACCAACTTGGGTTCAGTACATGGAGGCTGTATGTCTGTCCAGGCAGGTCTCAGCGTAGACCCAGTCCTCTTTAAGCTGCTGATGACCTCATCAACATGGGACACACAGCTTTTAGGGGGCTTTCCGTCCTCTCAACCTCTCCTCCACCTCTATGCTCCTGTTTAATGTGTGGATGGTGGTTTTGAGTCATTATCCAGATCGGGTGTATCTGTATAGTAACCAAACCGACTCCTCCAACATTTGTCGCATATGACTAGATATGCCCAAATGACCCCGTACTAACAACTACAGGAATATGAATTACTGAATGCAACCAATTATTTGTAAGGCAAGATAATCAGCTAGTTAGGGGGTGGTGCACAAAATATAATAACTGATGAACATGTATTTTACAAGGGCAATTTGATACACACAGTTAAACATGTATTGCAACAGAAATAACTAGTTCAGTCATATTAGAATTAATCATTATGCTAATAAGCAGCAATATCATAAGTTAGCCTACTGTATTCAGGGCACATGTTTCTTAGTATTGCATCAGATGCTGTATGTAACCTGTGTTTCTGCTAGCCTCATTACAACAGGAAGCTGAACACCCCAGACCAGTTAGATTGTCTAGACGTAGTCTCTAGAGATGATCAGAATGCTTAAGGTACCAGTCAGAAACACACCCATTTTGGGTGAACGGAGGGTCAGACCATTCAAGACTGATGGTGATGACCAGGTGTTAACACAAACAAGCAGGTGGAGAGAATAAGTAGCTTTGTGATCATAGCAGACTGACAGCTCAGTAGCACAAATAGCCAGGTGTATAGCACAAACAACCAAGGGAAGGAAACAAATAGCCAGACAAACACAGCATTAAGAGTCAGGATTATAGCACACCTACATCTAAAACGCATAGCCCCCAGGTGTGTTGTATAAACAGGCAAGTTCAGAGCAAAAGTAGTCACATGTATTAAGATAATAGGCATTCGGAACAATAGCTCTGTATGAAGTAGGTGTTGGTTACAGAAAACCTACTTAGTCAGTTGCCACTCTGGTACGCTCACACCACACAACAGAACACATAACACACCACATAACACACCACATAACACACCACATAACAGAACACATAACACACCACATAACACACCACATAACACACCACATAACACACCACATAACTGAACACATAACAAAACACACCACATAACAGAACACGTAACAGAACAAATAACAGAACACATAACAAAACACAAAACACACCACCTAACAGAACACGTAACAGAACACGTAACAGAACACGTAACAGAACACGTATCAGAACACATAACAGAACACGTAACAGAACACATAACAGAACACATAACAGAACACAAAACACACCACAACAGAACACGTAACAGAACACGTAACAGAACAAATAACAGAACACATAACAAAACACAAAACACACCACCTAACAGAACACGTAACAGAACAAGTAACAGAACACATATCAGAACACGTAACAGAACACAGAACAGAACACTAAACAGAACACAAAACACACCACAACAGAACACGTAACAGAACACGTAACAGAACAAATAACAGAACACGTAACAGAACACATAACAGAACACAAAACACACCAAATAACAGAACACGTAACAGAACAGGCAACAGAACAAATAACAGAACACAAAACACACACAGAACACTTATCAGAACACGAAGAACACGTAACAGTAACAGAACACGACAGAACACATAACAGAACACGTAACAGAACACGTAACAGAACAAATAACAGAACACATAACAAAACACAAAACACACCACCTAACAAACACGTAACAGAACAAGTAACAGAACACGAACACGTAACAGAACACATAACAGAACACTAAACAGAACACAAAACACACCACAACAGAACACGTAACAGAACACGTAACAGAACAAATAACAGAACACGTAACACATAACAGAACACAAAACACACCAAATAACAGAACACGAACAGAACAGGCAACAGAACAAATAACAGAACACAAAACAAACCACGTAACAGAAGACGTAACAGAAGACGTAACAGAACACGTAACAGAACACGTAACAGAACACATAACAGAACACTAAACAGAACACAAAACACACCACAACAGAACACGTAACAGAACACGTAACAGAACAAATAACAGAACACGTAACAGAACACATAACAGAACACAAAACACACCAAATAACAGAACACGTAACAGAACAGGCAACAGAACAAATAACAGAACACAAAACACACCACGTAACAGAACACGTAACAGAACACGTAACAGAACACGTAACAGAACAAATAACAGAACACGTAACAGAACACAAAACACGTAACCACGTATAACAGAACACATAACAGAACACGTAACAGAACACGTAACAGAACAACAGAACACGAATAACAGAACACGTAACAGAACACGTAAACAGAACACGTAACAGAACACGTAACAAACAGAACACGTAACAGAACACATAACAGAACACACACAACACAACAAACACGTAACAGAACACGTAACAGAACACGTAACAGAACACGTAACAGAACAAATAACAGAACACGTAACAGAACAAATAACAAAACACGTAACAGAACACATAGCAGAACACAAAACACACCACGTATCAGAACACATATCAGAACACGTATCAGAACACGTAACAGAACACGTATCAGAACACGTAACAGAACACGTAACAGAACACGTAACAGAAACACAGAACACAGAACAACAGAACACATAACAGAACACGTAAACAGAACACGTAACAGAACAAATAACACAAAACACGTAACAGAACACATAACAGAACAAAAACACAGAACAAAAACACGTATCAGAACACATAACAGAACACGTAACAGAACACGTATCAGAACACGTAACAGAACACATAACAGAACACATATCAGAACACGTATCAGAACACGTAACAGAACACGTAACAGAACACATAACAGAACACATATCAGAACACGTAACAGAACACGTAACAGAACACATAACAGAACACGTATCAGAACACGTAACAGAACACATAACAGAACACGTAACAAAACACACCACATAACAGAACACAGAACAGAACACGTAACAGAACACGTAACAGAACACGTAACAGAACAAATAACAAAACACGTAACA
>NC_088235.1:96173697-96308697 GCF_036934945.1 Oncorhynchus masou masou
ACTGTCACCAACAGTAGTTCAGGTGATAACACCTAATCAGTGGTGAACGAAGCAGAATTCTTTAGTGATTTGTAACTAGTAAATCTGTGAGGCTGAAGACTGAAGCTTTGACAGAGTGATGAGGAGAGAAAGAACAGCAGAACTCTTAGTGATTCCCACCTCTCTGTACTGACATTGTCACTCACAGAATGGCACAGGCCTGTATTTGACTTTAGTGTTGGAAAGTGAGAAGATAAATATGTTTTTTGTTTATGAGACACCAGGTGTACAATTCCTAACCTTTAAACTGCTGTACACCTTTGAATTCTTTGCTTTGCTTTTATCCTGTATCACTTCCTGTAACGTCAGGATGACCTGCAGTCCCTGTTAATAACCACATATGGGTATTTCATGGAAAGTACTACTGCATCATTCCTGTAGAATATAGGTCCCTTATAGGAAGCCTCATGTCCTCTGTGCTTTGGTCGTTCTCAATGTTGCCAAAATATCTGTCTGCTGGATGGGCTTGTTGCCAAAACGTTGGTTGTTTTGATACACAGTATACTGTACATGTATGACAAGTCGGCTTGGTTATGTCTGTTTTTGTTTAGGCAAAACAGGTGTGTGTGTGCGGATGGGTGAGTTTGAATTCATGTATATGTCTGAACACACATATCAGTATGTGTATGTGTCCCAAATGGCACCGTGTTCCCTACATAATGCACTCCTTTTGACCAAGGCCCATAAGGCTCTGGTCAAAAGTAGTGCACTATGTAGGGAGTAGGGTGCCATTTGAGACGCAGACGTTGTATCTCGTTCTATCCGTCTGAGTGGACTCTGAGCCTTGACAGTCTGTCCTCTCTCTTCAGGAGCTCTCCAGATAGAGAACAGTGAAGAGTCCGACCAGGGCAAGTACGAGTGTGTGGCGGTCAACAGCGCCGGGACCCGCTACTCGGCTCCGGCTAATCTCTACGTGAGAGGTAAGTACCCTGCCTAGGTGAGCAGGTTTCTGCTAACAGTGGGCATCATCCACCCATCCACCCACCTATGTCTGTTCTATTCTATCACTTCCCACAGTGCTCGCTGGTCAAGTGGTAAAGGCTAGTGTAAGCTAACCCACTCCACAGCTACACAACATTTGATTTGGTTAGTTTACACTCGGGGCCGGATTACCAAACGGGCATGCAGGGCAAGGGTCGGGGGCCCCCCAGATAGCATATGATAGCACAATGTGAAGAATCGCAGTATAAAACGTCCTGTTTCTCTTTCATGGCAAAATGTGTTGAAATCCAGGAGGTTAGCTGGTCCTGCTTACACTAACTGGTTAACATACCCATTCTTCTCCACAGCGAGTCCCGTTTAGCTATACAAATTCTCCACATGGATATATTCAAATCACTACCTGACTAGAAACTGTCACGTTAACCAACTACTTCTTCACTTTAATAATAGAGCATCTAAGCAGTCAACTGGTCTGTTAACCAGTCAACTGGTCTGTTAACCAGTCAACTAGTCACTAAACCAGTCAACCAACCAGTGAACCAGCCAACCATTCAGTGAAAGTCTCAGCCTAAACTGTTGATGCCTGTTGTGTCTGTTCTTGTTCTGTAAATGTTTTGTCTGTTCTCTGTGGGGGGGTATTTTTTATTTCTTTTTCATTTTATTTTCTCCTGGAAGATTGCATACTTTTAATAACTGTCTCCTGTTATTAGGGTATTTGAACCCATTCACCTCACAGGAGTTGAAACAGGATGTTTTGACTCTTAAGAGGTGAATGGGAGGTCAGGTGTGGTTTCACCACAGTGTCTTGGGTTGCATCCTAAATGCCACCATATTCCCTATAAAGTGGACTACTTTTGACTAGTGGTCATAGGGCTCTGGTCTAAAGCAGTGCTCTATATAGGTATAGGGTGCCATTTGGGATGCAATAGGCTGGTGGTACATGTGCAGTCTTGAAGGAATACAAACAAGGTCAATAGACACCTGGATGGTTACTGTTATCGTGAGAGGAGGAAATTCCCAGATCAACAAGATATTCATTCTATGGTTGCATCTCAAATGGCACCCTATTCCCTAAATTGTGCACTGCCAGTCTGTGTTCTCCTAGTACAAAGTGAACAGGGCTGATCAAATCAAACGGAACCTCCATGGTATTTTAGAGAGGACGTTTTGGCAGCAAATGATTCAATTAGCCGCTATTCCACCATCCAATATCAGCTTCTCAAAGGCAACTTCCATGCTTCAACTCTAGTTGATTCCATATGACCTTGCTTTTGCATGTTTTGGACACGCCTATAGGCTTTCAATAGTGCTCATTGCAAACACATTGAAAAGGTTCCTTAAGGACAAATAATGAAGTTATTCTCCCCATGATGTTACTGAGACCATTCTGATATATCAATACTGGTTGTAGATTACCATTTAACCATTTCCATACCATAAATATTTCTTAATTAGTGTCTTAATCAAGTCTTAATTCGTGCCATCACATAAATTACTTTGTTCTTCAAATTAAATGTTAACTAGCTTCCAGTAGGATAATATGTTTTCCTTGCGGAGTTATAATTCTTAAGTCAATGTTATAATGTTCTTCAGATAACTTCACTACCAAAAACGTGTAATTATTCAGGTTCTGACACATCTATACCACAGCATAAAAGCAGCAGTCCTACCCTGCATTGCAGCAGATGCCTTCTGGGTAAATTGTCCCCTGATTGACCTCCGACATACAGACAGGAAACATCCTATGGATGTGGAAACCTGACATGCATCCCATTCGCTTGAATGTTTGCTGCATTGTGGAACAGTTTGTAATGACACATTTCCCCAAAACATCCGTGTAAGTTCTTGAACAGACTGTGAGGTACGCTTTCTCCCGTTTGGTGGGTGTGTTGAGGTGTGGCTTGAAGCAATGAGTTACGTGTTTAAAGGGCAGTGGCCATGCTGACAGCATTCCCCAACCCACAACCCAATCACTCCCCGTTTTTCAACTGGTCATTCAGTACCGTTTCCATACAATTGAGTGTTCCAGAACGTGAAATCGTACTGTACACAGCCCTGAAAACCTGCTCATTCAGCCCGGCTCGTGAATTCCCCGAAATTATACAGGTTGACATTTATTTTCATGAGTCTTGTCCTGGAGGCAGAACTGATCGATTTCCCCTTAAATAGGCCAGCTGCAAAGTCAGAATTGTATTTATTGTAAAAATTCATGAAAAATGTGCTTTTTGGTCTTAATTTAAGGTTACGGTTAAGCATTAGGGTTCATTAGGGTTAGCAATGGGACTAAGGTTAAGGTTAGGTATAAAATTGTATGACTTTGTGGCTGTGCTAACTAGTGACCACTCTGCAGAGCTGCCTTCAGAACAAGATTCATGACGACAAACGCTAACCTGCCCAGATTACATACATGACCCATTCAGTGATAAGGAAGTGATAAGAAAACTCATCTAAAATACATATAGAGGAGATTATATCTTGCTGTGCTCCCCTTTTGATCTGGGTTACGTCCCAAATGGCACCATATTCCCTACATTCTATTCCCTCTATAGTGCACTACTTTTGACCAGAGGGTTTCATTAGGGACGCATACCTTGGACCACATGGCAGAGGGAGTGCAGATGCAGGGAATACAGATTTAGCATTAGTCCGTTTGATGAATGGCATTTAATATATGTATGAGTGGTCTGTAATCAGCCTGCACATGCCCTGTGACTGAGTAAGAGGTTGTGTAATTGGTTGCTTGTGTGTGTGCGCACATGCACATGTTACAATCCTGCGGTATGTGCATGTGTATGTGTGCGTGCAATGTGTGTGTGAGAGCAGATTACATCTCACACTGGAGAGAGAAATTGCCTTTGAGAACGCAAATAGTATTTTTAAGTGTTCCTTACACTGTGAAAAAATGATGCATATTCTATAGGAGTATTTTTCACTGAAATCACTCAGACCATTATGCGTTGCCATGGAGTTTTACTTTATTGTTGAATAATTTGAGAAAAATGAACTTTATACGCTGTGCTGAAATATCATTCTACTAAACCTACAACTGAAGGCATTAAGGTCAAGACTACTAGGCTTTTTCCTGTGTGTTGTTTTCTTACTTGCTTCTGTATCTGTACAATGTGTTCTTGTCTGAACGGGTCTAACTTCTGTCTCTCCAGGTGTGTGCTCTACTTTACCAGGGTTGTCATTTCCTTTGCACATTCTGATGCCTGAAATAGTGTGTGTGTGTGTGTGTATGTGTACGTGTGTGTGTGTGTGTGTGTGTGTGTGTGTGTGTGTGTGTGTGTGTGTGTGTGTGTGTGTGTGTGTGTGTGTGTGTGTGTGTGTGTGTGTGTGTGTGTGTGCGTGTGTGCGTGCGCGTGTGTGAAGAGGGATGGTTTTTTTCTCTCTCTTCTAAATCTGTACTACTTCCTTTTATACTGTCTGTCTCTCTCAGCTTTTTCTTTCTGATCACCGGTGTTCTTGTATCATATACACAGACTGTATATGGGAGCGTTCATTTCACAAATGCTTATCCTGCTATGAAAAAGAAGTCTACCATTGTCTGTGTGCTTTCTCATGTCTGTATGTGGTTTGCCTTCGTTTCATTCAAGGTTTCATGTGCCTTGGGATTTTCTCTCTGAAACGTGTTTGTGTGTGATATTTTTTGTGTTCTTTTTTTTCCTGTGTGTCTGTCTGTCTGTCTGTCTGTCTGTCTGTCTGTCTGTCTGTCTGTCTGTCTGTCTGTCTGTCTGTCTTTGTGCGCGTTGTGTGTGTGCGTGTTGTGTGTGTGTGTGTGTATGCATTGTATGCAAGGTTAGAAACAGTCTTTAAAACAAAGGAACTACATCTATAAAGCATATCATCTTTAGATACACTATACAATACTCTGCTTACGTAGGAATACAATTGTGCACATATGACACAATGTATGGGACATTATTTATAGGATACATTGAAATCACTATACTGGTTCACCATCGTGACCCATTTGATAAGGTCTGTCAGGAAACAAAGGTGTTAACAGGCCATTGCCTGTATATTGAGTGAATGATGCACAGAGCTGTATCTGTGGTCAGTGTTTAGCTCTGTGGTCAGTGTTTAGCTCTGTGGTCAGTGTATAGCTCTGTGGTCAGTGTATAGCTCTGTGGTCAGTGTATAGCTCTGTGGTCAGTGTTTAGCTCTGTGGTCAGTGTATAGCTCTGTGGTCAGTGTATAGCTCTGTGGTCAGTGTATAGCTCTGTGGTCAGGCCATTTTCTGTGTGAGTCTCTGACTGAGTGTATGACTAGTTCAGAGTCAGTGACGTCAGTGATGTTTGTATTCACACCCAGCCTCTCTCTGCTCTCCTCAGTGGCTCTGCTAAGAAGGAGTCAATGAGCAGAGTAAATGTGGCCTGACTTAGCTACCGGCAGGACACTGTCAGCTTTGTGTGCATAATGAAGTCCGCTTGTCAGCCAGGGAGACTCTGGTTGTGTCCCAAATGGCACTCTTATTCCCTTTATAGTGCACTACTTTTGACTCTGGTCAAAACTAGTGTGATTTCTAGGAACTAGTGTTCCATTTGGGACTTAGCCCCTGACTCTGTGATTCCATCTTAATACATGATGGGAAGGGAGGGGCTTAAGGCATGAGAGTAGTCAGGAAAAGGGAGGAGTGTGTGTGTGTGTTTGTTTGTATTGTGTTGGGTTTATATTAATGTATGTACTGTATGTGAGATGTTGCTATGTGTGTTCTTTGGGTGTGTGTATCAATGCACTGGCTTTTGTCTCCATAGTGTTCTCTTCACTTTCTCTTTTATGGATAAGCGGAACTATTTGCCTGTTTTACTCTCTTTGTTTCTCCTTGTCTTCCTCTTCTTCCTCTTCTTCTTCCTCTTCCTCCTCTTTTTTATCTTCTTGTTTTTTCTTTTTCTCTCTTATGTTTATTCCCTCCATCATCATCGCACCCCGCCATCCAAAAAACAATCCAAACCTCACCAAATCCTCTCAGATCAACGAGAAGGTTGGTTTTTTTTCACTCTTCACCTTCCTGCTTCTCCTCCGGTACCCCACAGTGCACCCAGTGTCAGCGGACTGGAGCCTGGCAGCACCCACAGCATCAGGCTGGGTCTCAAGGCCCGTCCCGGCCTGATGGGCCTCTCAGGATACTATCTGCCTTTACCAACCTGAACCTCCTATGTGCATCTCCTACCTTGTCTCTACCCCTCAACCATACCGCTGCTATGCTGCTTGCCTCCACCCTCAACCATCTACACTGTTATATGTCTTTGAATATGCCTGGCATGGATGGGTCTTCTCTGTTAGCTTCAGTCTGTCAAGTATGGACCTTGTCTGTGTTCTCTGATGTTCCTCACCTCACCTGGGGTGTGTCTATTCCATCCCACCATCCGTCCAACCATGGTTGTGTACAAATTGGCACCCTAGTCCCTATATAGTGCACTACTTTTGGCCAGAACCTCATGGGGCCTGAGCCCTCATATCTCTGCTGCCCACAGGCTCTCACTAATCTAGCTGAATGCACCACTCACCTTCTGTTACCTCTCATCCACCTACATCAGCTGATAGCATAGCTCTTCACCATACAATCTCAGAGAATACAGAGACATAAGGATCATACCTGGACTTTGCCCTATCTAAGATACCCACTCAATGCTGATGAATAGGGGTTGGATGTGGATTTCTTTCTCATCTAGGGAGTAACAATAGGCTATCAGTAGAAAGCATTGCAGCCTTGGCTATATCCATTGTTTATGATATCTTGAAAATGAGGAGCGTGTGGGCTCTGAGTGATGGAACGGTCAGGTCTTGTATTATTTTGACACCAGCCGGGTGGTTTCTCATTGGCTAATGGTATTTATACCGGGTCAGGGAACACATATAAGAATGTTGCATGAAGCTTAAGAGATCAGAACTATTTACATAAAAGTTCAAATTTCAATATTTGCCTTTTTCCGAACCACTCTGGAACGCTTAACCTATTTAGGAGACCGTGTTGTGTTATTCTGGTTAACTGGGAAAAGCCTTCAGAGTTTTCGAGTGTTTAAACGGGCTAAATCAGCTTTGATTGTTTATTTTGGAATCAGTATTCAATTTGGGCTTCCAGATTTAGTTCACAGAACAGTGAGAGCAGAGAAAAACAGGGTGACGGAGAGACTAAGGCAGAGAGGAGGATCATTATTCTTTAAATGGTTTTTTTCTTTATTTGAAGGACCCAGTGTGTTTTGCCATATTTTTTTTCTAGTCTGTCTTTTTAAGCTTAAAGCTGAGCTGAGGAGCTGTCTCTCTGTAGGGGAGGTAGATAAGAACCATCTCAGCCACCCGACCCTCCTGCCAACTCACACATCAGCTTGGCACTTTCCAAAATTGAGGTCCGTGCTAACAACTTAACTCCCAATAATCCCAGGCAGTCTAATACCTTTTCTCTAATAAAGGACTATATTTTGGATAGATAACCAACTCATTCCTCTCCTTTGTATTATTCATAAATACTTACTAAGTTACTTTCATTGATAGAGAAGGAGCTGCAGGAGATGCTGTCATCTCTTTCTCTGCCTCCTCTCATTGCCAATATATTATTTTCCCAGTTCAGTTGGCTAGGAATCTCATCTCTCCATTCTATCTGCTCCAAACAGATGACAGAAGTAGCTTTCTGGATGCTTGTAGCTTTGTCAGAAGACAATTGGTCAGAATAGAGAAATATTCAAAGTCCATGTAATGTATGATATACAAGATGTTGTGCTGTATACCAGTACACATTAATGTTTGCATTGTGTGTTACACATCTAATTGACCATTATGCTTGCATAATGCATTTCCATGTCAAAGTGCACTCCCATGTCAATGTTTCTGTCAGAGTTTCCAAAGCCATAACCCATAGTATTGAAGAGACTGTTTGGTGAGAAGTGTTGGTTCTCTCTTCTATGTAAGATGTTGGTAGACCAATGCTCCTAGATCCCAGCACAGAGTATAAAGAATGGACGAGAACCTCTTGTTGGACCTGGAGCTCATCTTGTAACCAGATGACTTTTTAATGTTGTTGTTTGTTTTGTTTACTTGTTGTACAGCGGGTCAGTTGAATCCCGTTTTGGTCAATACAGTGTGGTCTTGCAGTACCTCCGCAGGCAGGCAAACTGAAGTCAAATAGTTTTACTGGCATCGATTAGACAAGGACTTTGAGTTGGTCTGTAAATTACTACAGGGATAGTTGTGTTATTGTTTATTATAGGACCATTTTGTGTGATCACTCAAGCATGGCATCATGATCGTAGCTGCTATGTAGCTAGCTAGTAATGTGCTTGATGCTTTGTTTGCCTAGTGCCTGGGCTGCTGCATGCCTTGCTTGACAATATCTGTGTGCCAAAAATGTGTGTGCAACAACGATTGTGCTTCCACCCCCCCCACACCCTCCACCCCCTACCGCCCTCAGCTCCAAATCCTTACCTTTTCTTTATCAGGACTGTGCTTCCAATCCCAAATCCTTCCTTCCTTCCCCCCTTCTCTCCCCCTCTCTCTCTCTGTGGCATGCCAATGAAGATAAGAGTGTGTCTGCATTATAACTGCCAGCTTCTCATGTTGCTACTGCTGATACTACTTCCTCTGATACTAAAACTGCTTCCTGTGAAACCAGTGACTAAACCCCATGGCGTTCTCCTGCTCCCTTCTACTGCATGGAGGATGACATTAGTTCTCTTCCTCCAACACTTTCTGGTGACCTTTATCCTTTGACCTGTACCACCGCCTCCATAGCCAATAATAATTGAGATAACCCCTTGTTATAACCTTTCTGAGTCACTCACTCGGTCAGCAAATCAACACTAACCATTTTGTGACCATTTTCCATATCCATGGGTAACCTCCAACCTCCTCATCCTTCTAATAATGTACACAGTGACTAATGTTGGCTTGCTCTAATTCCTCCTTCTATGCCCTGCGCTACCCAGCATGTCACTTTGACACCTTGCAGACTCAAATCTAATAGATTGGTGCATTTCCTCTGAAAAGCTATGAGTCACTCGACCATTGGCCTCAAATTGATTACAGAGGAATAGATGTATACATCTCAAAATCTCAGTGTTTTCGTGACTTGAATAAATCACTCTCAGACTTTATTTAAGGTTTGGTGCATACATAGATTGTGCACATGGCACTCACACATACAGTGCATGCGGAAAGTATTCAGACCCCTTGACTCTCCGCATTTTGATACGTTACAGCCTTATTCTAAAATTGATTCAATGTTTTTTTCCCTCATCAATCTATTCACAATACCCCATAATGACAAAACAAAAACATTTTATTCTACATTTTTGCTTATGTATATAAAAAAATTCAAACTGATATCACATGTACAGAAATATTCAGACCCTTTGCTCAGTACTTTGCTGAAGCACCTTTGGCAACGATTACAGCCTCGAATCTTCTTGGTCATGACACTACAAGCTTGGCACACCTGAATTTGGGGAGTTTCTCCCATTCTTCTCTGCAGAACATCTCAAGCTCTGTCAGGTTGGATGGGGAGCGTTTCTGCACAGCTATTTTCAGGTCTCTCTAAAGATGTTAGATCGGGTTCAAGTCGGGCTCTGGCTGTGCCACTCAAAGACATTCAGAGACATTCAGAGTCTCGAAGTCACTCCTGCTTTGTCTTGGCTGTGTGCTTAGGTCTGAGGTCCTGAGCGCTCTGGAGTAGGTTTCATCAAGGATTTCTATTTACTTTGCTCCATTCATCTTTCCCTCGATCCTGACTAGTCTCCCCGTCCCTGCCACTGAGAAACATCCCCACAGCATGAAGCTGCCACCACAATGCTTCTCCATAGGGAAGGAGCCAGGTTTCCTCCAGATGTGATGCTTGGCATTCAGGCCAAAGAGTTCAACCTTGGTTTCATCAGACCAGAGAATCATGTTTCTCATGGTCTGAGTCCTTTAGGTGCCTTTTGGAAAACTCCAAGCAGACTGTCATGTGCCTTTTACTGAGGAGTGGCTTCCAACTGGCCACTCTACCATAAAGGCCTGATTGGTGGAGTGCTGCAGAGGAGGTTGCCTTTCTGGAAGGTTATCTCATCTCCAGAGAGGAACCCTGGAGCTCTGTCAGAGTGACCATCGGGTTATTGGTCACCTCCCTGACCAAGGCCCTTCTCCCCCGATTGCTCAGTTTGGCAGTTACAAACTTCTTTAATTTAAGAATGATGGAGGTCAATGTGTTCTTGGGGACCTTCAATGATGCATAAATGTTTTGGTACCCTTCCCCAGATCTGTGCCTCAACACAATCCCGTCTCGGAGCTCTATGGACAATTACTTCGACCTCATGGCTTGATTTTTACTCTGACATGCACTGTCAACTGTGGGACCTTATATAGACAGGTGTTTGCCTTTCCAAATCACACCCAATCAATTGAATTTACCACAGGTGGAGTCCAATCAAGTTGCAGAAACATCTCAAGGATGATCAATGGAAACAGGATGCACCTGAGCTCAATTTATAGTCTCATAGCAAAGTGTCTGAATACAAATTTACATTTATACATTTGAAACATTTCTAATAACCAGTTTTTGCTTTGTCATTATGGGGTATTGTGTGTAGATTGATGAGGAAAAAAATGGATTTAATCAATTTTAGAATAAGGCTGTAACGTAACAAAATGTGGAAAAGGTGAAGGGGTCTAAATACTTTCTGAATGCACTGTTTGCATACAAAATCTAATCCTCGGCTTAGGTAAGGTGAATACAGTAGAAGACATAGGCTTAATGAAAAAGGGATTTTGTTATGCTGTGTTAGTGTAGCACAAGGTGCTTTAGCTACACATAATACATCACAGTTGGTAGTTATCTTCATGGGGGGGGGGGGTTAGAAATGGAGGAAGAGAGAGAGTGAAAGAGGAATAGCTACCTCACCTCACACCCCATGCAGCATTCAAGTCACATAAAACTGAGCTGTTTGTATTAGAGGAAAAAAACTACCATTTTGGTCCCCTGCCTGTTTTTAAACCCAGTTTGGGGAGATGTATCTGCTGGCCAGCCAGGGCTGGTGGGCCCGAGAATAAGTACTATATTACTACTCTGCCTGCATCATTTTACTGTGGTAAGGAAATAAGCAAGTCATTTCTTTGTCATGATGATAAACACCGTTTTTAAGAGAGTTGTGATGTGAATAATATTGCCTCTATTTTATCTTCAAACACAAAACAGAGGTCTGCTACAGAGTTCTCCTCCCGCTTCCCAAATTAAATTCTGGCTACATCGCAAAAGGCACCCTATTCCCTACATAGTGCACTACTTTTGAACAGAACCCATTGGGCTCTGGTTAAAAGTAGTGTACTATATAAGGGATAGGGTGCCATTTGGTTCAGTGTTTTGCTGCAACCTTGGATCTTTCCTGTTCAAAGAGAGATGAAAATGGGAACGTTAGTTATTTATAGGTCTCATTCTCAGACAGTATCATACTGCTGCTTACTGATGATCAAGAGTCTCAGTGCTGTCTGAAAGGGGATAGTTTTGCGGGTGACTTAATGCGAGTTCCTGCAGATCTGTGTGTGTTGGGAGATCAATTGAGAATTGAAACGTCAAGGCCTGGTTTTGGCTGCTTGCTGTGCTTCACCTGCAGGATGATTTACAACCCCCGCTCTGTGAGGTTATAGCAACAGAAATACAGTCGTAAAATATGAGATTGGCAGTAGTGGCACCCTGATACATCTAAAAGTTTTGCAACTCGACTTTTAAAAAGTTTCCTCTGATCACTCTAAAACGTTAAAGGGAATGGCCCATAACTCTGGCCTAGAGCCAGCCCTCTCCCCTCGTCTCACTACCTCTCTATCTATTTTTTTATCTCTCCTCTCCTCCTCACCTTCTTCCACCCTCTGTCGTTCCCTCTGTCCGCCTCGTCACGTTCTCAGGCAAGGCCAGTCTCCGTGGGAATCCGTGTTAATGTCAACCATCTGTATCACAGACCCTTATGGTTCCCTCCCATCCTTCTTTTCTCCTCCCAACCGGTCCCAGCAGATAGACAATGCAGCGCTTGTATTTACAGAGAGGATGGCCTCCAACACCACCAATATGTTCTCTCTCAAGATTACTATCTCCTCTCTTGTCTCACTTATTGAATGACTGACTGAGCTCATGCAAATACTGAACTTTAATTTCTCTAAGTTATTATTCACTTGGTTGTAACTAATTAACTTAAATAGTGTACGTGATTGAGCCAAAGAAAGACATTATGTGCATAGAATCCTCTTTCAGCTTCTTTGTTCAAAGAAGTACCGCTCCCAAATTATACAACACTAGCTATACCCTGCTGTGTTTCATTTAAGTTGTCAGCCAGTGCAAAGTGAAAACGTTATTCGGTGTGAAAGCCTAAGGATCTGTCCCAAATGGCACCCTATTCCTTATGTAGTGCACAAATTTTGAACAGGGCCCATATATGGCTCTGATCAAAAGTGGTGTACTAAATAGCGAACAGGGTGCCATTTGGGATGCAGGTCAGATCTGTCATAAACCTCTACATCTCTCCCTATTTATCTGACACAGCATGCAGTTCTCCCCTTCTACCCGGTGAAAAGACCGTAAGCCACCATCTAAGCCCCTCACAGCCGGAATATTCACAATTTGCGCTTAAATGATACTTTGTAAGTCACATTTCGTGACCATTCTTAGCCTTCCCTTTCAAGGGGTGTGTGAGCACTTTATCTGCTATGCCATTGAGCTATGTATGTTTAATGCATACAGAGTAGCGTTGCAGCATTAAGTCAGATGTAATGAGCTGTACTTCCCAACACTTAAGGGGATTTCTAATGCTGTATGAGAGATAACAATGGAGAAGCCTGTTCTATTCACTCGCACTTAGAGACAGAACGAGTGGTAGTTAGCTAGGTAACTCTGAATATGGCAGGGAAGCGTTAGACTAGCAGCAGCAGTATCTATCTCCAGATGAGTTTTAACCCACATATCAAAGCAGGAAATCCAAATGCACTCGTGAGAAATCCAGCTTTAGCCCTTAGCCTTTTTTCCCCAAATATAACATGAAAGGGGAGGAAAGACCTGTTTCACAGTTGCGTAATAGATATATGTAGTACATGATTTGGCTGAAGTTTCCCCCCCTAACTAACTACAGCAGGGTTGCCTTATGCCTCTATTGTCCCAGAGAACCGCATACAGCGACAGCCAGGCCTGACTATCAAGTTATCAGGCTATCTCAGCCGCCCATGCATTGTCCCCCATCACACCTCCAGTTCCTTGCCCACTCACCCTCCTCTGCTCTCCACCTGCAGTGCGCCGCGTGCCACCCCGGTTCTCCATCCCGCCCACCAACCATGAGGTGATGCCGGGTGGCAGCGTGAACCTGACGTGTGTGGCAGTGGGAGCGCCCATGCCCTACGTCAAGTGGATGATGGGAGTAGAAGAGCTGACCAAGGAGGAAGAGATGCCCATTGGGAGGAACGTGTTGGAGGTCACCAACATCCTCCAGTCTGCCAACTACAGCTGTGTGGCGATATCGTCACTCGGTATGATCGAGACCACCGCGCAGATCACTGTCAAAGGTGAGAGGGTTGGGAAAAGTGTGAGAGAGGTTGTTTGGGATTTTGACTGTTTGTTGTGCCTGGGATGCAGTGAGTTAGCTAAGTTGGATATCTAGAAAAGTAGCCCTCATTTAAGATCAATCTGTCAACATCCAAAATTAACAGATGGATCTAGATCCAGATCAACATCCATCTGAGATATTTTAAAGTGAAGACGAATATAAGATAGACATTTTAGGTACGGTATGTATCTCTATGTCTTAGACTGCACTATCAAATCTTAGTAAGCTATAGCTCAAATTGTATTTTAAGTTTTGCTACAGAAGTCTTTGTTTCTCGTCACCAGTCATCTGTCTGGACGTCTCAGAGAGAGTCTGGTAAAGGGGTCATATTTAAATGACTAATCCCTCAGACACCAGATGACAGTGCATGCATTAATATTCTCATCAATAATTCAACATGGCTGAGATTTTTCTTTCCGGAAAAACCAACGATGACAAACTACTGTAGCTAGCAAAGCATCTCGAGTTTACTTTCCCATTACAAAGTGATCGTGCTTTCAGGAAATAGGCCTACTCACTGTATCTATTATGTACATTTTTGAAATAAGGGGCTTACAGTGCCTTGCGAAAGTATTCAGCCCCCTTGAACTTTGCGACCTTTTGCCACATTTCAGGCTTCACACATAAAGATATAAAACACATAAAGATATAAAACTGTATTTTTTGAGGATCGTGAAGAATCAACAACAAGTGGGACACAATCATGAAGTGAAGAACAAGGACATTTACTTGGATATTTCAAACTTTTTAACAAATCAAAAACTGAAAAAAGACCTTGGCTCATACGTGCAAAATTATTCAGCCCCTCTTATAGTTAATACTTTGGAAGTGGCAGCTCCAAAGATATCCATTTTGCTGCGATTACAGCTGTAAGTCGCTTGGGGTAAAATGTCTCTATCAGTTTTGTACATCGAGAGACTGAAATTTTTTCCCATTCCTCCTTGCAAAACAAGACAATGATCCAAAACATAAAGAAAATCTACAATGCTCAGTGAGGTTGGATGGAGAGCATTTGTGAACAGCAGTTTTCAGTTCTTTCCACAGATTCAAGGGGGCCGAATACTTTCGCAAGGCACTGTAGCTATAGGCTAATGATTCCAAATATAATTGGTAATAGACGACTTTGTTAGTTACATGTGAAATGCTTGAGAACAAAATACGTTATCATATTATCTCTCCTTTTCTCTGAGGTGAGTTGAGCAGCCATGAAATATGGAGAGAAAATGAAGTCAGTTCATTCTCCTAGGAATTGTTATGTGCACTCACTAAAACAACACATACTATCCGTGTGAGTATTTGTGATGCTTCAATACCTATTAGTCTAATCAATCGTTCATTCACGAGAGTTATTCGAGAGAATCTCAATTAGTTGTATGAAAGATGAGATTTGAACAGAGCGAAGTCTACTTCTTCACTGCTGACTTTGAGAATGAGTGGGGTCATATGGCAGTACTAAACAAACACAATAGGACTATCAATAAGCAGATAATACGGCAAGGGGAATACATAAACACGTATCCAAAAACTCCCCAAATTAGCTCACAGTGTTGCCAGATGGTGGGATATATTCAAAGGTTGGTAGAGGCTCTCTCTTCTGTAGAGACTCCTACTGATGATAAGCATTCTGCATAAAAGGCCCTAACGTCATCTAACGTCATCTATCTTAGCATCACTCGGCACTCAGAGTAATATTTTAGAGGTTTCACATTGTTCAAAAAAAATAATAATGCCTCTGTCCAAAATGGCACCCTATTCCTTACACAGTGCACTACTTTGGATCAGAGCCCCATAGGCCCTGGTCAGAAAGTAGTGCATTATATAGGGAATAGGGTGCTATTTGAGATGGAGCCAGTAATAGCAGATGTGGAGAAAGGCGTCGGGAGTCAGGCGCTGCAGCTGTATGAGGTTGTTCTCTTGCTCTAATACCTCTCGGTTGCTAATGCCCATCTGACGTCTGCAAGGCGAGCTGTTCTCCCAGTTTTACACTCCAACGCCTCTTACTTTAGCAGATCCATTTGGACTCTGACAGCGGTACTATCATATACAACACAAAAGTGATTTAGCAACCATTTTCAGCCAAAATTGTATTACAATGATGCTCTTTCCATTTGCGCTGGAAATAGTCAAACCTGGGAGAGCGCGTACATTACCATTACCGTGAGGATGTACATCTTGTGTTTCAAACTTAAACGCTATGCCAGTGTAGAACACAATAGTATTATATTATACTCTTACATGTTATGTCATTTGTCACTTTGCAATTCCATAGAATGTCAAATAATTGAAAAACACCACAAGAAATCCTAGCACAAAACCAGCCAGATAACTTCCATTAATTTCATTCCATTTTTACATTGAGTCAGTCTGGTTGAGTCTACTTTCTATTTGGGTTATTTATATCAGACTAACACCAACTATTCTTCAGTATCTTTAGAGTCTTAATATTATAATTTTGTATTGATACTCCTTTACCTCACATTGAACACATTTTTTATTTTGCCAAAGGGAAGCCTCAAGCCCTGAATTTTTTTTTTGGATCAATATATAAATAAAAGGAAAATAGAAAATACACATTACTCTATTCATCTCACTATTCAAGACTCTCAGGTTAATTGAAGGAGAAAGTTTTGCCCTAGATAGCAGAGAAGGAAAGAATAGGCTTTCTATTCAGAGCGAGCGAGAGAGTGAGAGTGTGTTCTGAATGGTTGGTGTTTTGCCTGTGAATAGGCAGAGTGGGTGTCACACTGGGTGAGAGACTTTGCTTTGAGAGATAATGAACATGGCTGGCTTGGCCCCTCCAGTGACAGGTGAGGGACTGAAAGAGACAGGCTTCTGAATAGTGATTGACTGATAGGATGTGAGTGCTGTCCTTCTCGCTCTTTTCACTCTTGTTGCTGCTCACAGCTCTGGGGCCTGCATTAGTGAGATAGAGCACTTTCAACCTATTTAAGGCCTTTATTTGTATTATTCTGTTAGCAGGACTGGGCGAAGGATGGTAGAATAGAATGGAATAAAATAGAATAGAAAAGTAGAATACAATGCAATAGAATAGTATACTTTATTGTCCATTAAAACAGAAATGTATAATTTGCTGTTGTAATCTTCCATGAACTGTGTATTACTCTCCATCCCCCTGGTCTGTCTGACAGCCTTGCCCAAGCCCCCCACCTCCCTGATCGTGACGGAGACCACAGCCACCAGCGTCACCCTGACCTGGGACTCTGGGAACCCTGAGCCCGTGTCCTACTACGTCATCCAGTACCGGGCCAAGGTCTCTGACAACAGCTTCCAGGAGGTACGGTCCAATGATTCCAGTGGATCAGTGGGTTAGAGTATGGGGCTAGCAACACCAAGGCTGTGGGTTAGATTACCACATGGTTGTGATTTCAACTCCCACATGGTTGTGGGTTCTCTTCCTGCGTAGGCCACAAATACTAAATAAATGTGTCAGGGTCAATGTTGACACTTCTGTAAGTCACTTTGGATAAAAGTCTGCTGAATTATCATATGTCATATTATCATTCTATTTTAGGTGGATGGGGTAGCCACCACGCGCTACAGCATTGGTGGCCTCAGCCCCTACTCCGAGTACGAGTTCCGCGTCATGGCGCTGAACAACATTGGGCGTGGCCCTCCTAGCAGCCTCGTGGACACCAGGACCAGTGAGCAGGCTCCATCCTCTCCACCGCTAGCTGTACAGGCTCGCATGCTCAGCGCCTCCACCATGCTGGTCCAATGGGAGCCGCCTGAGGAGCCTAATGGACAGATCAGAGGGTAAGATATTATAATAATATATAATATCCCCTGACCAGGCTCTAACCCACTGAGCAATATTATTGAAGCCTTCATAAACCCTTTATAAGTCCTATATGCTTCATAAACCCTTTATAAGTCCTATATGCTTCATAAAGCATGTATACATTTCATACACCTAGGTTGATATAACATGTCTTTTCGTCTGATGCTTTGCCAAATATGTGTATATTTTTAGGTACATTTTCTAAACCTTGTTGATGGATTGATTTTCTAACCTTCTCCTCAGGTACCGGGTGTACTACAGCTCGGACCTCAGAGCCCCACTGAGTGGGTGGCAGAAACACAACACTGACGACAGCAGACTGACCACCATCTCAGGGCTGACCACTGATATCACCTACAGCCTCAGGGTGCTGGGGTTCACCTCTGTAGGGGACGGACCTCCCTCTGATGTACTGCAGGTCAAGACCCAGCAGGGAGGTGAGCGGACACTCTCAAGTAGTACACTACCTAGGTGGTGGCATGTACAACTTATGTAGTTGGGGAGAGCCGAGTGGACACTGTTACTTATGAAGAAGGGACACTACCTAGGTGGTGAGTGTACACTGAAAAGTATAAAACAGGGTGCACGTTGTGTGTTAGGTCTGTTTCAGCTGTCGGCCAAGTCTCCCTAATAGAGGTTTCACTTTTCACTGAGTGAATATCCACATCCACAAGGACATTATCTACTGTGTCCTCAAAGTACAACGTAGATCATGTCTACTCCACAGTTTCCTCCTCTTCTGACACCTCTGAGAAGAAAAGTGATAAAGTGATGAAGTGCCCCAGAATAGTTTGTAGTGCAGACACGCTCATCTGAAATGGCTTCCTCTGTACTGTAGACTTACTCCAGATTTTAAAGGTACATTGTGAAAGTGTTCTGTATATTTCTGATATTTGTGAAACCGCTGTCTCAGCTCCATAACAGAGTAAAAGCACAGCACCTGTGTCTCACAGCATGTCTACACTTTGTCCCAGTTCTTTACCCGTCTGTCTAAAGTGTGCACTTCCCTTTGTGGGAAGAAAATAACTGGTGTACGATATTCCGATGCTTTCAAATGGATGGGGAGGAGCGCATGCTTTAGGAGAATACGGATGTAACCCCTATGTATTCTGAGAGCAGGGTTTCATCTCGCTTTTCTCTCTGCCTGTAGTACCAGCCCAGCCATCTAGTTTCAACGCCGAGGCAGAGTTGGACACCCGCATCATGCTGTCGTGGCTGTGGCCTGTCCAGGACCAGATCATCAAGTATGAGCTGATGTATTGGGAGGCCAACTCTGGCAACAAGGTAAATGGCCGATAATATCCTAACTGATAACAATATTCATGGAGTAGACAAATTGTATTATCTGTCTCGAAGGACAACGGAAAATCATAGATGTTTCTGTTATCCTTTACTCTGTTGTCTTTCAGGAGTTGCAAATGCAAGCTCAGATCCAATAAGTATTTCCAACTATGTGTACCTTTTTATGTGAACGTGGTACATATTAACTTTGGGGATTACAATATCTACTTTTCTCATTGTGCTTTTTGAGTTCTCTCTTGTGACAGGCATTAACATGTAGCTAGCTAGTAGCTAGCTAGTGCACACAAGATTTGTTTTTGGCTCCTGGATTCCGAGACTTTTACTAACGTCTCTTCTGCCTATTTTCTCCCTCAGCTCCATGTGACCTTCCTTCCAGCGGGGTCCTATGCTGTGGAGGGTCTGAAGCCAGACACCCTCTACATGTTCTCCCTGGCTGCTCGTTCTGAAATGGGCCTGGGCGTCTATACCCAACCCATTGAGGCCAGGACTGCCCAGTCCAGTAAGTACTGTACCCCAACTCCCTGACCCAAACTTACCGTTCTTTACCTCTCTTTACTTGGAGCTGGACTTACTGTTGGACAATAGGGGCTGTTTTTGGTCCACACCCCAATGCCCAGCACCCCAATGCCTTTTCTTCTTCTGCGGAGTCCAGGTGGGAGAAAGGTAGGTCATAAAGGTAGGTCATATTTTGCGGTCAGTTGTTAGTTGAGTTATTGTGTTTTTCTTTATTTTGAAAGCATGCTAAAGTATGGGTCTTTGACTTCTACATAGCTTGTGAATTGAGGCCAGAGCAGTAAGAATCTGTGAAAATGTCCTCCTCTTTTGGCACTTACCAGATAAAGCACTGACTCTTTTACCCACATACCACAGGAAGAAGTCTGGTCATCTTTTAAAGCCTGCACCTCTAACCCACCTGATCTTAAAGGAACAATTTGAAAATAATGCGCTCAGTGGTTTGTGGACATTTCACAGAGATACGCTTGTTTTTGTGAGAAGTTTTCGAAGAACAGGAATTTCGCATTAGTGTGTAAAGTGTATACACTCAACACTAAATATCATGTCTTAAAATATCTTTATTATTTTATGTTCTGCTGATTGGAGAAGAATCTGGCTCACTTTCAATGGGAAAGTGAGCCAGTCAGGTAGTTCATTCTTGCACAGCATTCATCCTAGCTGACTCCATGTTGTGCAATTTTCCTTTTTTACCACTTTTACAGACTGAATTTAAAATGTATTAAATTGAACTTTTGTGTCACTGGCCTACACACAATACCCCATAATGTCAAAGTGGAATTATGTTTGTAGAAATGTTAACTAATTGATCAAAAATGAAAAGCTGAAAAGTCTTGAGTCAATAAGTATTTCCCTTTGTTATGGCAAATAAGTTAAGGAGTAAAAATGTGCTTAACAAGTCACATAATAAGTTGCATGGGCTCACTGTGTGCAATAATAGTGTTAACATGATTTTTTAATGACAACCTCATATCTGTAACCCACACATGCAAAAATCTGTAAGGTCCCTCAGTGAAGCAGTGAATTTCAAACACAGATTCAACCACAAAGATCAGGGAGGTTTTCCAATGTCTCGCAAAAAAGGGCACCTCTTGTAGGATGGGTAAAAATTAATTTTGAAAAGCAGACATTGAATATCCCTTCGAGCATGGTGAATTTATTAATTACACTTTGGATTGTGTATCAAAACACCCAGTCAATACAAAGACACAGGTGTCCTTCCTAACTCATTTGCCGGATAGGTAGGAAACCTTGATGAGGTAAAGAGTGACTTTAAAACAGTTAAAGGGTTTAATGGCTGTGATAGAAGAAAACTGAGGATGGATCAAAAACATTGTAGTTACTCCACAATACTAACCTAAATAGAGTGAAAAGAAGGAATATTGTACAGAATACAAATATTCCAAAACATGCATCTTGTTTGCAATAAGGCATGAAAGTAAAACTTAAAAAATGTGGCAAAGAAATGTATTTTATTTTCTGAATCCAAAGCGTTATGTTTGGGGCAAATCCAACACAACACATCACTTAGTACCACTCTTCATATTTTCAAGCATGATGGTGGCTGCATCATGTTATGGATATGCTTGTCATCGGCAAGGACTAAGGAGTATTTTAGGATAAAAAGAAACAGAATATAGCTAAGCACATGCAAAATCCTTGAGGAACACCTGGTTCAGTCTGCTTTCCAACAAACACTGGGAGACAAATTCACCTCTCAGCAGAACAATAAACTGAAACACAAGGCCAAATATACACTGGAGTTGCTTATCAAGACGCCATTGAATGTTCATGAGTGGCCTAGTTACAGTTCTGACTTCAATTGGCTTGAAAATCTATGGCAACTCTTGATAATGGCTGTCTACCAATGATCAACATCCAAATATTGTACAATCCAGGTGTGCAAAGCTCTTAGAGGCTCAGAAAGACGCTACCAAAGGTGATTCTAACATGTATTGACTCAGGGGTGTAAATACTTATGTAAATGAGATATGTATGTATTTCATTTTCAATAAATGTGTTATTTTTGTTATTATGGGGTATTGTGTATAGACGAATGAGGGGAAAAATACATGTAATCTATTTTGAATTCAGGCTGTAACACAACACAATGTGGAATAAGTCAAGGTGTATGAATACTTTCTGCAGTGTGAGGCAACAATGTGAGGAATGTGAGGAACATTCCTTGTCCCTATTTGTAGTCAGTCGATAACAAACCACAGCCCATCGGCCATTGCACATTTTGACAAATAGTATGATAAATCCAGTGCGTCACATTCCACTGAGTACATAGATACAAAACATGCTCATTTCCATTGTGATGCAGAACCCAGCAACCTAAAACAGACTGCTGCACAGAAGGCACAGCGGCATCATAAATGTCACCATCATTTGTTATTATAGTTTATAATGAAACATGGCACCGTACTGTACTATACGTTTATGTATGGCCTCGGCATCCACCAACACAATCACTGTCACCTAACTGACGCTAATAACGCTGAACAGCTCCCCCTTAATCGAGTTTTTAGCACATAACCAGACCCCTCCGCCACACCTCTGCTATTGTCACTACCTCAGCCTCCTCTCTGCTCCCCTCACAGCACTGAGCATGGTCTCTCCAGGAGATCTAGAGGTTGGAAGCTGAAATATTTATGACAGGTTTGCCAAAGGAATCAGAGCTTATTCTTAGCCATTTGTTTTACTTGTCAGCTGTGAAAGCCTTCCTGTGTGGAAAGGGGAGAGCCATAATGTGTCCCAAATGACACCCTATTTAGTGCACTACTTCAATGGACCCTGGTCAAAATTAGTCTACTAAACAGGGTGCAATTTAGGACACAGACCCAAACACTATACAGGGCTTTGGTTCCCATAGGAACAGAGGACCCTAAAATGAGGCCTCTCTTTCTCTCGCTCCCTCTCTCTGAAGTCAGTCTCTTATCTGCCTGCTCACTGACACACAGAGCCACTGAGTCGCCATTTCAAGAAAGGTGCTGCCACGGCAAAGAGTCCAGCAGGGCTGCTCTTTCACGCTTTCTGCTCTATTCCCCTTGCTTCTCCAAATCACTTTCACAATTCTATCACTATATCTGTCCTCAATATTCTCACTCCCCCATTCACCATGTCATATGATCTGTCTGGCCCTTTATCTGTTATTTGCATTCTTTTATAGCTATATATCTCTCTGCTTCTCTATCTTTTTGTGTTTCTTACAACTCCGTACCTGTTTGAAACATATCTGTTCAATCTGTTTCCCTCATACATAGACTCTCTAACTCTCATCTACTCCCTCATGAATATACACATAAAGGTTCAGCTGAACAGCAGGGAATTACTCTGTTTCTTCCCAAATGGCACCCTATTCCCTACATAGTGCACTTCTTTTGCCCAGGGCCCATATGGAATAGGGTGTCGTTTAAGACACATGCTCTGTTTTTTCTGTCTTATCTGTATTTGAACTCTGTTAATCACTTGGGTGTCTGTATTCTAAAGGAAGGAATGGCCTGTCAAGGATGAGCCTTTTAACACCAACCAACCAAACATGACATATATTGAAGGCATATTGTGTCCTGCTTCCTCACTGCTCTGGCTGCCAAATCACAAGCAGGCATGTTAAAGGTTATTTTCTACACAGTGGTGCCTCAGTATCCCTCACCCACCCACTACCTTCCCCTTGTTCATACTGGGTTGTGATATTCTGGAACATGTATTTTGCTCATATTGTGTGTTGTTTATGCATTTAGTTGTTTTTCATTTTTATTGTGTCCTGTTTTGCATTTGAAATATTTAATTTTTCTTCTGCACTGTGGAGAATTGTGAGAGACTATAAAATAAAATAAAGATCTTTAGTAGAAGCACAACCCCTATACACCTACTATAGCTCATTTAGAAACTACACACCTACTATAGCTCATTTAGAAACTACACACCTACTATAGCTCATTTAGAAACTACACACCTACTATAGCTCATGTAGAAACTACACACCTACTATATCTCATTTAGAAACTACACACCTACTATAGCTCATTTAGAAACTACACACCTACTATAGCTCATTTAGAAACTACACACCTACTATATCTCATTTAGAAACTACACACCTACTATAGCTCATGTAGAAACTACACACCTACTATAGCTCATGTAGAAACTACACACCTACTATATCTCATTTAGAAACTACACACCTACTATAGCTCATTTAGAAACTACACACCTACTATAGCTCATTTAGAAACTACACACCTACTATATCTCATTTAGAAACTACACACCTACTATAGCTCATGTAGAAACTACACACCTACAATAGCTCATTTAGAAACAAATTTCAGACTGCCTTGCACATGATTACTCTAAAGCACATTGGTAAGGAGTTACAGACTACAGTATATGGAGCTCTTCCTCCCAGTCCAGAAGGCCTGTAGTTCATCCCAAATGGCACCCTATTCCCTATACAGTAGTGCACTGTCAAAAGTAGTGCGCTATAGAGGGAATAGGGTGGTATTCCCTCTCCCATCTCTCCTGCTTGACCCCCCAACCACCTCCATGTGTCCCCCCCCTTTCCTCCAGCCCCCTCAGCCCCGCCCCAGGAGGTGCACATTCTGAGCCTCAGCTCCACCAGCATCAAGGTGAGTTGGGTGGCACCCCCTGCAGCCAGCCGCCATGGGGACATCGTCCGCTACTCTCTGGCCTACCAGGCCGCCACCGGTGAGGACCTGGAGCGCCACAAGGTGTCGGGCATCAGGGCAGATGTTTCTAGTTATATCCTGGAGGGCCTGGAGAAGTGGACAGAGTACCAGGTGTGGGTCAGGGCTCACACGGACGTAGGCCCAGGCCCAGAGAGCCCTGCGGTCAGGATCAGGACCAAGGAGGATGGTAGGTCCATTGTTGGGCCCCAGACTGGGGCTTCCTTCCCTAGGGAAGCACTTCTGGCACTAACTCAGCTTGGTCCTGGGTCTCTACTACTGCTACTGCTGTCCCCTGGCCTGTCTCTGCCTCTGGTTGGCCTCTCTGCTCCGCTCTGCTGTGGTCAGGCTGGAGACTACTTTCCTAGCACTAAACCAGCCCTGCTACTGTTATTACTACTGCTACTACTACTAATACTGCCACTACTGTTACTACGACTGTTACTGCTACTGTTACTACTACTGTTACTACTACTGATACTTCTACTACTACTGCTACTTCTACTGTTATTACGACTGTTACTGCTACTGTTACTACTACTGTTACTACTACTGATACTTCTACTACTACTGCTACTTCTACTGTTATTACTACTGTTACAACTACTGCCATTACTGTTATTACTACTGTTACCACTACTGCTACTACTACTGTTACCACTACTACTACTGCCGCTACTGTTATTACTGCTGTTACTTCTACTGTTAACACTACTACTACTACTGTTACCACTACTACTACTACTACTACTACTACTACTACTACTACTACTACTGCCGCTACTGTTATTACTGCTGTTACTACTACTGTTACTACTACTACTGCCACTACTGTTATTACTGATGTTACTTCTACTGTTACCACTACTGTTACCACTACTACTACTACTACTACTACTACTACTACTACTACTGCTACTAACTGTTATTACTGCTGTTACTGCTACTGTTACTACTACTACTACTACTGCTACTTCTACTGTTATTACTGCTGTTACTACTACTGCCGCTACTGTTATTACTGCTGTTACTTCTACTGTTAACACTACTACTACTACTGTTACCACTACTGCTACTACTACTACTGCCACTACTGTTATTACTGTTGTTACTACTACTGTTACTACTACTACTACTACTACTACTACTACTGCCGCTACTGTTATTACTGTTGTTACTACTGCTACTACTACTACTACTACTACTACTACTACTACTGCTACTACTACTACTACTACTACTACTGCTACTTCTACTGTTACCACTACTGTTACCACTACTACTACTGCCGCTACTGTTATTACTGCAGCTACTGCTACTGTTACTACTACTACTACTACTACTACTACTACTACTACTGCTACTGCCACTACTGTTATTACTGCTGCTACTACTACTGTTACTACTACTACTACTACAACTACTACTACTACTACTACTACTGCCGCTACTGTTATTACTGCTGTTACTACTACTGTTACTACTACTACTACTACTACTACTACTACTGTTACCACTACTGTTACCACTACTACTACTACTGCCGCTACTGTTATTACTGCTGTTACTGCTACTGTTGCTACTACTACTGCTACTTCTACTGTTATTACTACTGTTACGACTACTGTTACTACTACTGTTACTACTACTGTTACTGCTACTACTACTACTGTTACTACTACTGTTACTACTACTGTTACTACTACTGTTACTACTACTGTTGCTACTACTACTACTGCTACTTCTACTGTTATTTCTACTGTTATTACTACTGTTACGACTACTGTTACTACTACTGTTACTACTACTACTACTACTACTGTTACTGCTACTACTACTACTGTTACTACTACTGTTACTACTACTGTTACTACTACTACAACGACTGCTACTTCTACTGTTATTACTACTGTTACTACTACTACTACTGCTACTTCTACTGTTACTATGACTGTTACTACTACTACAACGACTGCTACTTCTACTGTTACTACTACTGTTACTACTACTACTACTGCTACTTCTACTGTTATTACTACTGTTACTACTACTGTTACTACTACTGTTACTACTACTACAACGACTGCTACTTCTACTGTTATTACTACTGTTACTACTACTGTTACTACTACTACAACGACTGCTACTTCTACTGTTATTACTACTGTTACGACTACTGTTACTACTACTGTTACTACTACTGTTACTTCTACTACTACTGCTACTTCTACTGTTATTACTACTGTTACAACTACTGCCATTACTGTTACTACAGCTGTTACCACTACTGTTACCACTACTACTACTGCCGCTACTGTTATTACTGCAGTTACTTCTACTGTTACCACTACTACTACTACTGCCACTACTGTTATTACTGCTGTTACTTCTACTGTTACCACTACTGTTACCACTACCACTACTACTACTACTACTACTACTACTACTACTACTACTACTACTACTACTACTGCCGCTACTGTTATTACTGCTGTTACTACTACTGTTACTACTACTACTACTGCTACTTCTACTGTTAGTTCTACTGTTACCACTACTGTTACCACTACTACTACTACTATTACTGCTACTACTACTACTGCCGCTACTGTTATTACTGCTGTTACTACTACTGTTACTACCACTACTGCTGCTACTTCTACTGTTACCACTACTGTTACCACTACTACTACTACTATTACTGCTACTACTACTACTGCCGCTACTGTTATTACTGCTGTTACTACTACTGTTACTACCACTACTGCTACTACTACTACTGCTACTTCTACTGTTACTACAACAGTAAACCACTACTGACAATACTGTTACTGCTACTGTTACTACTACTTCTACTACTACTACTACTACTTCTACTGTTACTACTACTGTTACTACTACTTCTACTACTACTACTACTACTTCTACTGTTACTACTACTGTTACCACTACTGACACTACTGTTACTACTACTGTTACTACTGTTACTGCTACTGTTACTACTACTACTACTATTACTATTACTACTTCTACTGTTACTACTACTGTTACCACTACTGACACTACTGTTACTACTACTGTTACCACTACTGACACTACTGTTACTACTACTGTTACTACTGTTACTGCTACTACTATTACTACTACTACTACTTCTACTGTTACTACTACTGTTACCACTACTGACACTACTGTTACTACTACTGTTACTACTGTTACTGCTACTGTTACTACTACTACTGCTACTGCTACTACTACTACTACTACTACTACTACTACTACTTCTACTGTTACTACTACTGTTACCACTACTGACACTACTGTTACTACTACTGTTACTACTGTTACTGCTACTGTTACTACTACTACTACTACTACTACTAATACTACTACTACTACTTCTACTGTTACTACTACTGTTACCACTACTGACACTACTGTTACTACTGACACTACTGTTACTACTTTTACTGCTACTGTTACTACTACTACTACTACTACTACTACTTCTACTGTTACTACTACTGTTACCACTACTGACACTACTGTTACTACTGTTACTGCTACTGTTACTACTACTACTACTACTACTACTTCTACTGTTACTACTACTGTTACCACTACTGACACTACTGTTACCACTACTGACACTACTGTTACTACTGACACTACTGCTTTCAACCCAACCCTTTTCTGCTACTTTCCCCAACGGCCTATCTCTGCCTTTCACTGGCCACACTACTGACACTAACCCTGCACCGGGATTCTTCTACGACTACTACTCTTCTAATGCTACGACCTCCTGCTGCTCTACTCTACGGCCTGTCTACTCTACGGCCTGTCAGCTCAACAAACGAGCGTGCAGTGTTAATTACTGACATTAATCAAATTGAACGCTATGTGTGTTTATAACTGACGTCCTAAAATTTCAGCCTATTCCCTCTGGGTCTCTGGTCAAAAGTAGTTCACTAAATAGGGAATAGGGTGTCATTTCGGACACATGCAGAGTATACCGCCTCACGGTGTCACAGTGGCACGGTCCAGCGCCTGTGGTCTCTAAGTCTGAAGACACTATTAGAGTAAATCCTTGCAAGGGGTTCCGTCTGTTTTGTCAAGACTCAATCCACCACATCGTAACCTTGAGAGCAATAGGCTATTTTCCTGGGCCACTGGAGAAAATCAAAGTATCAGCGGATAAGTCCAAGAGAGGCTTAAGAACGATGGGCAGCATAGTGTGCAGGGCTGTAGAGCCCATCCCTCTTCTTGTCCTCTACACCGGGTTTCTTGGTTCTCTAGCTGTTTGTCCATCAGCACAGTGTGTGGACCGAAGCTTTTCCTAATGTCCTCTTTTTCTCCATCCAGTTTTTCTGCTTCTTTCTCCAGCCGTCTGTGGTGACCACAACTAACAAATGAAGATGGCCTGTGTTCTTGACATCTTCCTGCATCCCCCTCTTCCCCTCTTTCCTTCTCTTCTCACCTTCCCTCTTTCCTGCCTCCCTCTTTTCCCCTTCCGTTTTAATTATGTTAGGCTTTTCCATTGTCTGGATTAATTGTCTGGATTAATTTGATTCCCAGGTGCCTTAATTGTGTTTGAATTGTCTGTGTCTATTTTTCCGAGCATGAGACCTGTCTCAGTGATCGTAATGGCTATTTGGCTACTCTCGCTATAGTTTATTTCTATTCGTTCTTCTTTTTTTTGCACTCTGGGAGAAGCTGCTCTTTTTCAGATCTACATACAGTACATCTGGTCAGATAGCTGGACATATATAGCTGGTGTAGCAGTTTCTTCTCTTTATCTTATTATCTCCTTCTTTCTCTTTCTCTTCCCTTCTCTGTTTTTCTTTTATGTCTCACCGGGTTAGTTCGGGCTTTCATATAAAGACTAGAAACAGCCAATAATGCCTTCGCAAGAGACAAGCAGAAGCAAAGCATTGTCTTTAGTTAAGCACGCTGTTCCTCTACCACTCAATCCCATCCAATAACCTTGACTCTGTCACCTCTCTCTCTGGCTCCCTCTCCTCATATCCCACTCTCTCATCCTTTTCTCTCTCTCCCTCTCTCTCTCTTTCTCCCACTTTCTCTCCATCTCACTCTCCCTCCCTCTCTCTCCACCTCTCTCTCTCCCATCTCTTTCCCTCCCTCTTTCTCCCTCCCTCGCTCTCCGCTCTCTCTCTCTCTCGCTCTTGCTTAAATATCTCGATCTCACTCTCCCTCCCTCTCTCTCCACCTCACTCTCTCCATCTCTTTCTCCCCCCTCTCTCCACCTCTCTCTCTCCATCTCTCCGCCCCCTCTCTCTCCACCTCTCTCTCTTCACCTCTTTCTCCCCCTCTCTCTCTCTCTCCATCTCCCCCCCCCTCTCTCTCCATCTCTTTCTCCCACCTCTCTCCCTCTACCATCTCTCTCTCTTTCTCTCTATGTCTCTCCATCCTCGATCTCACTCTATCACCAATGATCCCCCCACCCCCACAGCACAGCAGCACCCGCAGAGCTGCCTGCCTGATTCCCTGTCCAATCACAGTGAAGTCTCATTTGCGCTGACACTGTGGTTAGGGCGCCCTGGGCCTTGAAGGCTGGGCCTCTGGCTCACAATTAATTTGTTTTAATAAACTAACATTAAGCCAATCTCTCAGCCTATAATTATTGAGATCCATCTGTATATCCCTGATGGTGGGGTATATACAGTATAACGCTGGGCTGTCTCTCATGTCAGCTGTGTTGTGTGCCTGTACACTGTCTGTACACTCTTAAAAGTAAAGGTGTGAGAGATGGAACCCTGGAGTGGAGTGGCTTAGTAGGGGTGTTACTTTAAGATATACAGTGGGGAGAACAAGTATTTGATACACTGCCGATTTTGCAGGTTTTCCTACTTACAAAGCATGTAGAGGTCTGTAATTTGTATCATAGGTACACTTCAACTGTGAGAGACGGAATCTAAAACAAAAATCCTGAAAATCACATTGTATATGATTTTTAAGTAATTAATTTGCATTTTATTGCATGACATAAGTATTTGATACATCCGAAAAGCGGAACGTAATATTTGGTACAGAAACCTTTGTTTGCAATTACAGAGATCATACGTTTCCTGTAGTTCTTGACCAGGTTTGCATACACTGCAGCAGGGATTTTGGCCCACTCCTCCATACAGACCTTCTCCAGATCCTTCAGGCTTCGGGGCTGTTGCTGGGCAATACGGACTTTCAGCTCCCTCCAACAATGTTCTATTGGGTTCAGGTCTGGAGACTGGCTAGGCCACTCCAGGACCTTGAGATGCTTCTTACGGAGCCACTCCTTAGTTGCCCTGGCTGTGTGTGTCATTGTCATGCTGGAAGACCCAGCCACGACCTATCTTTAATGCTCTTACTGAGGGAAGGAGGTTGTTGGCCAAGATCTCGCGATACATGGCCCCATCCATCCTCCCCTCAATACGGTGCATTCGTCCTGTCCCCTTTGCAGAAAAGCATCCCCAAAGAATGATGTTTCCACTTCCATGCTTCACGGTTGGAATGGTGTTCTTGGGGTTGTACTCATCCTTCTTCTTCCTCCAAACACAGCGAGTGGAGTTTAGACTAAAAAGCTCTATTTTTGTCTCATCAGACCAGATGACCTTCTCCCATTCCTCCTCTGGATCATCCAGTTGGTCATTGGCAAACTTCAGTCAGGCCTGGACATGCGCTGCCTTGAGCAGGGGGACCTTGCGTGCGCTGTAGGATTTTAATCAATGACGGCGTAGTGTGTTACTAATGGTTTTCTTTGAGACTGTGGTCCCAGCTCTCTTCAGGTCATTGACCAGGTCCTGCCATGTAGTTCTGGGCTGATCCCTCACCTTCCTCATGATCATTGATGCCCCACGAGGTGAGATCTTGCATGGAGCCCCAGACCGAGGGTGATTGACCGTCATATTGACCTTCTTCTTTTTTCTAATAATTGCGCCAACAGTTGTTGCCTTCTCACCAAGCTGCTTGCCTATTGTCCTGTTGCCCATCCCAGCCTTGTGCAGGTCCTACAATTTTATCCCTGATGTCCTTACACAGCTCTCTGGTCTTGGCCATTGTGGAGAGGTTGGAGTCTGTTTGATTGAGTGTGTGGACAGGTGTCTTTAATACAGGTAACGAGTTCAAACAGGTGCAGTTAATACAGGTAATGAGTGGAGAACAGGAGGGCTTCTTAAAGAAAAACTAACAGGTTTGTGAGAGCCGGAATTCTTACTGGTTGGTAGGACAAACTTATGTCATGCAATAAAATGCAAATGAATTACTAAAAATCATTACAATGTGATTTTCAGGATTTTTGTTTTAGATTCCGTCTCTCACAGTTGAAGTGTACCTATGATAAAAATGACATACCTCTACATGCTTTGAAAGTAGGAAAACCTGCAAAATCGGCAGTGTATCAGATACTTGTTCTCCCCACTGTATATCTTAAAGTAACACCCCTACTAAGCCACTCCACTCCAGGGTTCCTCCAGGAACCTGTTGCGACATTGAACCATTAAAGGTTTCTCCAAGAACCTCTTAACTAACCGAAGGTGCAAATATAAACCATTGACAAACAAGGAACTCCAGGGGTTCCATGTCCTCTGCCACACTGGGTTAAGGGCCCCCCCACCTGACTAGGACTATACATTCCCGTTCTCTTTGACATCTTTATTAAATGACCAGCTGAATAACTTTCCCACTGCCCTGAGCTGACAAGCACATTATATGAGCTTGACTGCCTTCACACAGTGGGATTCTGGAAAAAAGTGCATTAGCAACTTCTGCCAAGTGGCATGAGTAGAGGGTACGTTCTAGAAACAAGAGAACCTGGCATGAACCCACTCCATCTCTGCAACAAGGTTTCCATGGAGACTCCATGGGAGGGAGTGGGAGCTCTTTCTCTGATGAGATTCAGACAGCCAGGGAGCGATGGCAAAAGAGAGAGGGGTGGGTGGGGGGGGGGCAGAAGGAAGGAGAGGCTGAGAGATGGAGAGATGGCGAGATGGAGAGAGGGAAAGGGAGATGTGAGGAAAGAGATACAGAGAGAGAGATGGAGGGGAGAAAGACAATCGCTGCTGGCCGCAGTTTGAGTCCAACAGCCCAGTCCGTCTCTAACATCCCTAACACTGAAAGTCTGTGTTGTTTAAAACAACAGGGTCCATTGTGTCATCGCTTTTGGTTCCGTTAGAAACCAGCAAGTACAAATTAAACCCAGCAGTTCTCTGGATTGAAACCTTTGAAGACCAAACCTCAAAGACTTCAACAGCATCATGTGTACAGTATCTGAGTGTACACATGCTGGGCTTCTCTGCTTATGCACCTCTTCCATTTTACACAGGCCTGGTATGCATTGTAAATGGCACTCTATTGCCTACATAGTAGACTACTTTTGACAAGTAATGAACTATATAGGGAATAGGGTGTGATTTGGGATGCAGACCTGGGCTTTGTGTTTATCTGTTAATACAACGGCCATATTGACTTTTCCTCTTCTGAAGGTCGGTGTAGGCAGCAGGATTCTGCAGGATTCTGGAAGCTTGCAGATGTATTATGAGGTTAAATGGTTTCAATTAGCAGAGCTGCTGTGCATAGTGCTGACTGGCAGATACTGAGCCTTTCCTCTCTGCTACGTGGTGTTGTGTTGCGTAGACTACTACACTAACAATCTGCTTATATCTGTACATTGATCTCTTAATACAGGCCTTTATAACCTGTACCATTTAACTTCCTTCTTCTCCTTCTTACTCTCTGCTGCATCCTATTGGCTATCATTACCAAGCCATGCTACCTCCACTGCTTCCTATTGGCTATCATTACCAAGCCACGCTGTATCCTCATTTTTATTGAAGTCATATTTGTAATAATGTAAAGTTTCCCCTTGTAGCTGACCATGCATCCTGGAGGGGCTCGTAATAAGCTTGTTTCAATAGCAGCTCTGCTCTTCCTCTGCCACGAAGCATAACGTTTGGCCACTCAACCCAGCAGTCAACGTCCCCCCCTAAGGGAACACATGAGACACTTTGATTGATCTAACCTTCAAAAGTAGCTCCGCTGCGGATGAAGCTTTGATGCCATTCTGATAGAGATCCAGCTAGCTATAGAGCACTGCGTTTGGAACAGACTTGGTTGGTTGTCTTCTATGATTCTATGGGTGCATCTAAAAGAGGATGCCATTTTGGACACAGACCCTGTCTGTGAGGTTTTAAGCCTTGCTGTATCCCTCAGTCAGAATTGAAGCTCAACTTGTTACCTAACCTCAATTGTTACCTAAACTCTGTTACCTATTACCCTCTCTCCCCAGTGCCTGGAGCTCCACCCAGGAAGGTGGAGGCTGATGTCCTGAACTCCACAGCCCTGAGGGTGACGTGGAAGCCCCCCCTCCAGGTGAAGCAGCATGGCCAGATCAGAGGGTACCAGGTGGTCTACTCGCGACTGGAGAACGGAGAGCCACGAGGCCAGCCCAGCATCATGGATGTCTCCCTACCTGAGGCACAGGTACTGTCCCATTGCCACTCAGCTCGCTCAGTCCTACACATACTACCTGAGGCACAGGTACTGTCTGTTGCAACTACTAGATGACACCAACTCACTCAGTACCACACATAATGTACTGTATATCCCAATCTCCCTCACCTTCATCTCCCTCTCCAATGTCCCAGTCAAAGCTCTTTCTAATACTTTAACTGCAAACCAAATGCATACTTAAGCTGTGCTTGATTGAGCTAGCCTGCCCATTTTGTACTCCAGGAAGGCTCAAGCAAACGCTCAAAGAACCCATGGCACTCAAACTTTCAAAGATTCACCTCACACAGTTTTCTGTCACTCGGAATAGAGAACTTGAGGAGATGGATTTTGCTCAGTAGGTAATAACTGTTAATCTCTGTCAGTGGCAGAGAATGGTAATCAATCACTATGATTGGTTAATTACTCCTCTTAATAACATGATTGAAAAGGTCCTGTTTATGTCCTGTGTGTATATGCCTTTATAAACCACGGTGAACAAATCCTCCCTTCTCCATTTCCTCTTCAGTGGAATAAGGCAGGGATGAAAGACTGTTTTCAGTTTCTAGCCATGCTGCTGATGAAAATGTATTGGGTGATTCTGTATTTAGATATGAATTTGGGGTTGCCTGCCTTTTATGTTATTGAGAATGTAAATTCACTGCCTTGTTATTCCAGGAAAAGATAATGTTATATTGTTGCTTGGGTTTTTCACCATCTTGTTGTAGTAATCGTAAATTAAGAATGTAAACTGCATAAACATAATCCTGATAAGGAATGCACACACACACACACACACACACACACACACACACACACACACACACACACACACACACACACACACACACACACACACACACACACGCACACACGCACACACACACACACACACACACACACACACACACGCACACACACACACACACACACGCACGCACGCGCGCACGCGCACACACACACACACACACACACAAATGACTAGTTTGAGAAACAGATGCCTCACAAAACCTCAACTGGCAGCTTCATTAAATAGTACCCACAAAACACCAGTCTCAACGTCAACAGTGAAGAGAGGACTCCGGGATGCAGAGCTGCAAAGAAAAAGCCATATCTCAAACTAGCCAATAAAAATTTAAAATTAAGATGGGCAAAAGAACACAGACACTGGACAGAGGAACTCTGCCTAGAAGGCCAGCATCCCGGAGTCGCCTCTTCTCTGTTGATGTTGAGAGTGGTGTTTTGTGGGTACTATTGAATGAAGCTGCCAGTTGAGGACTTGTGAGGCATCTGTGTCTCAAACTACACACTCTAATGTTCTTGTCCTTTTGCTCAGTTGTGATGGGTGCATCTAAAACTCCTCTTTATATTCTGGTTAGAGCCAGTTTGCGCTTTTCTGTTAAGGGAGTAGTACGCAGCTTTGTACGAGTTCTTCAGTTTCTTGGCAATTTTCTGCATTGAATAGCCTTCCTTTCTCAGAACAAGAAGAGACTGACAAGTTTCGGAAGAAAGTTCCTTGTTTCTGGCCATTTTGAGCCTGCAATCGAACCCACAAATCCTTATGCTCCAGATACTCAACTAGTCTATAGAAGGCCAGTTTTATTGCATCTTTAATCAGAACAACTGTTTTCAGCTGTGCTAACATAATTGCAAAAGGGTTTTCTAATGATCTATTAGCCTTTTAAAATTATAAACTTGGATTAGCTAACACAAAAAGCGACAAAAACAACAACACAGAGTTACACATAAACAAACGTACAGTCAATAACACAAAAATTAAGAAAAAAATAGGAACATTTGAAACACAGAAGTGACGGTTGCTGATAATGGGCCTCTGTACACCTATGTAGATATTCCATTAAAATAATCTGCCGTTTCCAGCTACAATAGTAATTTACAACATTAACAATGTCTACACTGTATTTCTGATCAATTTGATGTTATTTTAATGGACAAAAAAATTGTTTTTGTTTCAAAAGCAAGGACATTTCTAAGTTACCCCAAACTTTTGAACGGTAGTGTAAATACATACTCTCTGGTTCTCTCTCTCTGTCTCCAGTTGTATTAGGAATATACTGTAGTTAGATCTCTAGTCGTTTTATAATGTTGTAGTTTTCCGTGTGAGGTACGGCAGGGAGAGGGTGTAGGTACAAGGTGTTCTCCTGGTATTAGCTTGTGGGAGCATGCCTTCCTTCTCTCTGAAGCACACAGTGTCAAACCCTCTTCCAGCTTCTCAGCTTATCAGTGGTAGCACGCCATGCCATTCTCCTCAGATAGCTGCAGGCAAGCCTAGCTGACACGGTAGGTATGGAGGTGTGATGAGATGTTCAGCGAGACAATTCACTAGACAACATGTCTGATTCTGCTGCTGTTTTACAGCGGTTCGCTCAGGCAAATCTACTGTATTATCCACATCACTGGCATTGGTGTTGGTGTGCTGTGAATGTGGGATACTCTGCTTGTGCACCTTAAATCTGCAGTGTGCGATTAGTACGTGGCACGGCAGCTGGTCTGTTGTTTTTCTAATTGCAGACTGACCCTTTGTTTAGTTAAAAAGCTGTACCATACAGTATATAAGATACATAATTGGTATAGCCGGGTCAAGCAGACTGACCACTGTGCTCATGTTTCTTTTTACTTCATTGTGAAACAGAACGTGAGCTATCGCGACATCAGACTGGTTCCAACAGACTGCTGTTGACCAACCATTTTTCTGTGACCTTGCTATCAGACAGCCACCTAAAGACTACTTCTCAAATCTCTGTTCCTTGATGGCTGCCTTATCCGGTCTCTGTGATGCACCACTCCTTCGACACACACACACACACACACACACACACACACACACACACACACACACACACACACACACACACACACACACACACACACACACACTGCACCACTCCTTCGACACACACACACACACACACACACTGCACCACTCCTTGGCCAAGCCGAAAAGTCATGTAGACTTATCATATGGTGTGAGGCCGATCGTTCCGGTCATTTCACATTGTTTGGTTTTTTCTCTCTCCCAGAGATGTCTCACCTCTGATTTCCTTCATGAGGTGCATTCCTGTCTTATCTGGGCAAGAAGTAGAGCTTGATAAAGGCCTCTGCCTCTTCATCCCCCTACCACATTTATGACTCACAGATACAGGCAATGACACACACACGGGAGCGAACACGCGAGCACACACATGGACTCACACACACATGGACTTGCACACACATGGACTTACACACACATGGACTCACACACACATGGACTCGCACACACATGGACTTACACACACATGGACTTACACACACACATGGACTTGCACACACATGGACTTACACACACATGGACTTACACACACATGGACTTGCACACACACACATATGCACACATACATACAGTATCCCTGTGAGTGGATGTGTTTCTCAGGGGACTGTCTTGAAGGCTCATCTGGCGTAGTGATAAAAGTGACTCTACACGTACAGTAGAGGAGAGTGGGGTAAGTTGAGCCATCCTTGTTTAGAGGAACCAAACACAAAATGAATCATGTGATCAAGTATTTAGGAAGAGGTCATCATTTCATGGAGTCTGTGAAGGAAGAAACCACATGGGAAAAGTGGTGAGCAAGTCAGGTCCAAAAAAACAGATTTTCACCAAGTCAGATAAATCTATTGTCTTTGAGGATTCGTGATGCTTGTATCTGAACCAAAGAAGATATTTTTAAGATTGTATTATACGTCAGTTGGGATCTATTTAAGCTGCAATAATATTATGAGGTCCTAAACCTGGCATGAAAGTGCATCCTTGTAGCTGTGTGAGCTAATATAGTCAAAATGTTTGTCTTGGGGTAAGTTGAGCCAATGGCAAGTTGAGCAAATTGAAGTGTTTTCTTCCCAGGCATAATGAAAGGCATTTTTCCACTGGGATATGAGGTAACAACAGGACTGGGCCTGTGTTAAAAGTGTTTCAAAAAGTACAAAGTCTCTGTTGCTGTAGATGTTAAGCGTTAAGAGATGCTTAACATTATCAAAATACAACAGATTGTGATTGTGTTGAATTGCGTTTGGGAAATAAAGATATTCATGGTTTTAAAATGGTAGTGGTAATATTTATTCAGTACAGAAATTTGTAGATGGCTTAACTTACGTGCGATAAGTTGTGCCAAGAGACCACTTTTTATGGACAAGCTATGTTCTCCAAACTGCAATGTTTAAATGAATTCTGATTATTTCCAAGGATATACATCCTGAAATATATGTAGGTATCTTTGTTAGAAACAATAGTATATTTCCCTTGATGGAGTAATGGCTCAACTTACCCCACTCTCCCCTATGGAGCAACACACGCATGCAGACACAGACACACACACTCCTCTCTAAACTCAGATTGACCATCACACAAATTGATCACTGATTTTGGAGAGTTTTTTTCCTCCTACTTTTATTCATAGAGATTGGTCCGTTTTTATTTGTAATGTTTCTTATTAAATGTCTCTTGCCAAACCAGTGGAATATTTTCATATTAGAATGAATAACTTGTTTGCAGTAGTAGTTTCCTTAGTCCTCTGCATTGGAATGCCACACAGACCTAAAAGGAAGGGATTCCCAAACCTTCCATAACAAAGCCATCACCTACAGAGAGATGAACCTGGAGAAGAGTCCCCTAAGCAAGCTGGTCCAGGGGGTCTTTCACAAACACAAACAGACCCCACAGAGCCCATGGGCTCTTGCTCTGATCTGCTATACACACACACTAACAGACCCCACAGAGCCCATGGGCTCTTGCTCTGATCTGCTATACACACACACTAACAGACCCCACAGAGCCCATGGGCTCTTGCTCTGATCTGCTATACACACACTAACAGACCCCACAGAGCCCATGGGCTCTTGCTCTGATCTGCTACACACACAAACACAAACAGACCCTACAGAGCCCATGGGCTCTTGCTCAGATCTGCTATACACACACACTAACAGACCCCACAGAGCCCATGGGCTGGTGCTCTGACCTGCTATACACACACACTAACAGACCCCACAGAGCCCATGGGCTATTGCTCTGATCTGCTATACACACACTAACAGACCCTACAGAGCCCATGGGCTCTTGCTCTGATCTGCTACACGCACAAACACAAACAGACGCCACAGAGCCCATGGGCTATTGCTCTGATCTGCTATACACACATACTAACAGACCCCACAGAATCCATGGGCTGTTGCTTTGATCTGCTATACACACACACTAACAGACCCCACAGAGCCCATGGGCTATTGCTCTGATCTGCTATACACACACTAACAGACCCTACAGAGCCCACACAACACACAAACACAAACAGACCCTACAGAGCCCATGGGCTCTTGCTCAGATCTGCTATACACACACACTAACAGACCCCACAGAGCCCATGGGCTGGTGCTCTGACCTGCTATACACACACACTAACAGACCCCACAGAGCCCATGGGCTATTGCTCTGATCTGCTATACACACACACTAACAGACCCCACAGAGCCCATGGGCTGTTGCTCTGATCTGCTATACACACACACAAACAGACCCCACAGAGCCCATGGGCTGTTGCTTTGATCTGCTATACACACACTAACAGACCCCACAGAGCCCATGGGCTGTTGCTTTGATCTGCTATACACACATACTAACAGACCCCACAGAATCCATGGGCTGTTGCTTTGATCTGCTATACACACACACTAACAGACCCCACAGAGCCCATGGGCTGTTGCTTTGATCTGCTATACACACACACTAACAGACCCCACAGAGCCCATGGGCTGTTGCTTGATCTGCTATACATACAGTACATATGGCCTGATTTGGTAGGGAGGAGGAGGAGGAGGAGGAGGAGGAGGAGGAGGAGGAGGAGGAAGGAGTAAAATAAGGGTAATTAAATAATACTTGGAGGATGAGGATCCATCTATATTAGGCTGTGTGTCGTTGGGACTCTGCTGTATATGCAACACACTCACACACACACACACACACACACACACACACACACACACACACACACACACACACACACACACACACACACACACACACACACACACACACACACACACACACACACACACACACAAACACACTAATACACATTGTCGGATCTGTTGGATCTCTCTCGGTCTGTCGTATATACATCACACTCTTCTCTGTGATGGATGGATTCCGTCCCTGGTGCGGTGCTGAATCACTTTAATTGGGCTGTTTTGCTAGGCTCAGGTCTTAATGCCAGAGCAAAGCTCCCCAGTCCACGGCGGCCGTCTGTGCCCATGTTTATGGCACCCACGTCCTTGTCAGCCCCATGAAAAACAGTCTCTCTGGCTCCTGCTACTGATGAAGCCTGGGAACTAAATCTGTTTGAAAGAGGCCATCACCATTCCCCTCGGTCGCTTATAGAACGTTACACAGCCAAGGACAGAGATTGGCCACTTTTGTTAAGATGTATTTCACTTGCTTTGGCAATGTAAACATGTGTTTCCCATGCCAATAAAGCCCTTTGAATTGAATTGAAATGAGCTTGTTGCAGAGAAACATATCAGCAAATCTATAAGCTGTGATCACTATAGACATAGAGAGAGAGAGAACAGCATTTCAGTGAGAGAGAAACTAACACATTAGCTAGACTGTAAGCTGTCATCACTATAGGCTTAGTAGTGTGTTGTTTTTCAGTTGAAGGAAGCTTTAAAATTCCCCTAGCCGTTTTACTGTGGCTGTGGGTCATCTCTTTAGAACAGCAGGCAAGCTTGGATTACTGCTCTCTTTGTCCTGCTTATGACAAAAGCCTTAATGACAGAGTAAATTCCACCATATCAAATGATTGGCCGTGGAGGTTAGAGACTCTATGGAACATAAAGGTTTAATTGGCTGCCAACTCCCTGCCCAGTGCTTTACGACGCCTTTACCATTAATGTTTATACCTGACTCCCCTCTCTCTCTCCTTCTCTCTTTCTCCTTTCAGTTCAAGGCAAAGGGCTTTATTGGCATGGGACAAATATTGCCAAAGCAAGTGAAATAGATAATAAACAAAAGTGAAATAAACAATCAAAAATGAACTGTAAACATTACACTCTGATTGCACACTGTGGTATTTTACCCAATAGATCTTTATGGGAATTTATCAAAGTTGGACTTGTTTTCAAATTCTTTGTGGATCAGTGTAATCTGAGGGAAATATGTGTCTCTAATATTGTCATACGTTTACCAGGAGGTTAGGAAGTGATGCTCAGGTTCCACCTCATTTTGTGGGCAGTGTGCACATAGCCTGTCTTCTCTTGAGAGCCAGGTCTGCTTATGGAGGCTTCTCTCAATAGCAAGGCTATGCTTACTGAGTTTGTACATAGTCAAATCATTCCTTAAGTTTGGGTCAGTCACAGTGGTCAGGTATTCTGCCCTGGTGTACTCTCTGTTTAGTCCCAAATAGCATTCCAGTTTGCTCTGTGCAGAAGATCTAGGTGCTGCTGTAGGCCCTCCTTGGTTGGGGACAGAAGAACCAGATCATCAGCAAACAGTAGACATTTGACTTCAGATTCTAGTAAGGTGAGACAGGGTGCTGCAGACTGTTCTGGTGCCTTCGCCAATTCCTTGATATATGTGTTGAAGAGGGTGGTGTTCAAACTGCATCCCTGTCTCAGCTCACGTCCCTGAGGAAAGAAATGTGTGCTTTTTGCCAATATTAACTGCACACTTGTTGTTTGAAATGTTATGTTGTTGTATGTTTTTCCCCCAACACCACTTTCCATCAGTTTGTATAGCAGACCCTCATGCCAAATTGAGTCAAAGGCTTTTTTTTAAATCAACAAAGCATGAGAAGACTTTGCCTTTGTTTTGGTTTGTTTGGTTGTCAATTAAGGTGTGCGGGGTGAATACGTTTTCTGTTGTGCAGTAATTTGGTAAAACGACAATTTGACATTTGCTCAGTATATTGTTTTCACTGTGGAAATGTACGAGTCTGCTGTTAATGATAATGCAGAGGATTTTCCCAAGGTTGCTCTTAACCCATATCCCACAGTAGTTATTGGGGTCAAATTTGTTTCCACTTTTGTGGATTGGGGTGATCAGTCCTTGGTTCCAAATATTGGGGAAGATGCCAGAGCTGAAGATGATGTTAAAGTGTGTAAGTATAGCCATTTGGAATTTGTGATTTGTATTTTGTTAAATGTAATTGGAGAATCCAGCGGGTTCTGGAAGTTTCCCTTCTCTATCTCTCTCTGTCTCACTCACTCACTCACTCACTCACTCACTCGCACACGCACGCACACGCACACACACACACACTGTCTCTATCTCCCTCTCTTTCTCTGTTTTCCCTCTCTCGTTCTCTATCTTCTATCTCTCTCTCTCTTATTTTTGGACACCTGAAGGATTCTAAGAGGCCCCAGTGTTGATGGCTGTGAAGCATGAGGCTTGTCTGATCAGATAAGATTGTCTTGATCTGTCAAACACTGATCTGTGTCTCCTGGAGCCGTGGAAAATGTATGCTTCAGCAGAGACAGGTCACTGTGAGAGGGAAGGGGGAGAGGGAGAGATGGAGAGTGGAGGAGGTTGAGAGAAGGAGGGAGGTAGTGGAGTAGAGAAGGAGAGAGTGAGGGCAAGATAGTGGAGGAGAGAAAGAGGAGGGGAATTGGGGAGAGGGAGTGAGAGTCTGTCATGGTGTGTGGGTGGTAAGGAGCGATTATCGCTAAACAAGGGCAACCTTGGTGCTTGAAGCCCACACTTTGGCATATATTTACTGCACAGAGAAAAGAGGCTCTGGACTCTCTCTCTTTCTTGTTACCTTCACAGTGCACATTGTAACGTCACAAATGTCAGTATACACATTCTTCTTGTCAAATTGCTACTACTTGAATGTCCCAGTTGTGTATTTGTTAGTTGTTAGTGACTTCTCCACGAGTGTAGTCTGCAAGAATTAACTTGAATGCTATAGTGCTTGTTAACAGTAGCACAGTTGCTTTTAAAAACTATACTGAACAAAAATCTAAGGTGTTGGTCACATGTTTCATGAGCTGAAATAAAAGATCCCAGAAGTGTTCCAAATGCACAAAAGCTTATTTCTCTCAAATGTTGTGCTCAAATGTGTTTACATCCCTGTTAGTGAGCATATTTTATTTTCTAAAATAATCCATCCACCTAACAGGTATGGCATATCAAGAAACTGCTCGCTCCAACCGGTTCCGGGTTGGAGCGAGTGGTCGCATCTACACTTCGGTCCGCAGGTAGTATAACTTTTCATTACATTTCATTATAGTACAACGGTTTGATTTGTCTAATCTTAGCAATTTCTTCTTAGCTAGCTACATAGCCGTCTTTGTATCAAAGATAATTGCGTAATTATCGTATTTCGTCGTCCTAACGTAGTCTACACTGCTTTCTGCCCAGCAGCTAGCTAACGTCCACTAGCACAGCAGCTAGCTAACGTCCACTAGCACTGTAGAAACTATTACACTCAACGACTCGATTAGTGTAGTGTTAGCTAGCTACATAGTTGTCTTTGCTGTCTTCGTATCCAAGGTAATTGTGTAGTTTAGAGTGTGTAGACTTAGAGTGATTATCTTAATTTACCGAGGTTAGCTAGCCAGCTATTTGTCGTCCTTAACGTAGGAGTCACTGCTAGCTAGCTAGCCAACAGCTAGCCAACGTCTTCCAAATTGAACTTCAACAACCCGGTCAACATTCCGCCTCGCTCCACAGGTAGTATCACATTTTCATTTCACTTCATTACAGTACAACGGTTTGATTTGTTTGATCGTAGCTAGCTAGCTACATAGCCGTCTTTGTATCTAAGACAATTGTGTAGTCTGGAGCGATTTTCTAGGTTAGCTAGCCAGCTATTGTCGTTCTTTTAACGTAACGTTACATAATCAACACTGCTAGCTAGCAAGCTAGCCCCCGAATAGCAGCACTGTAGAAACTATTACACTGGGGAACGACTTGATTAGTGTAGTGTCAACAACGTAGCCACTGCCAGCTAGCCTACTCCAGCAGTACTGTATCATTTCAATCATTTTAGTCAATAAGATTCTTGCTACGTAAGCTTAACGTTCTGAACATTCGATAAGTGTAGTCCACTTGTCATTCCAATCTCCTTTGCATTAGCGTAGCCTCTTCTGTAGCCTGTCAACTATGTGTCTATCTATCCCTGTTCTCTCCTCTCTGCACAGACCATACAAACGCTCCACACCGCGTGGCACACCCTAATCTGGTGGTCCCAGCGCACACGACCCACGTGGAGTTCCAGGTCTCCGGTAGCCTCTGGAACTGCCGATCTGCGGCCAACAAGGCAGAGTTCATCTCAGCCTATGCCTCCCTCCAGTCCCTCGACTTCTTGGCACTGACGGAAACATGGATCACCACAGACAACACTGCTACTCCTACTGCTCTCTCTTTGTCCGCCCACGTGTTCTCGCACACCCCGAGAGCTTCTGGTCAGCGGGGTGGTGGCAGGGATCCTCATCTCTCCCAAGTGGTCATTCTCTCTTTCTCCCCTTACCCATCTGTCTATCGCCTCCTTTGAATTCCATGCTGTCACAGTTACCAGCCCTTTCAAGCTTAACATCCTTATCATTTATCGCCCTCCAGGTTCCCTCGGAGAGTTCATCAATGAGCTTGATGCCTTGATAAGCTCCTTTCCTGAGGACGGCTCACCTCTCACAGTCCTGGGCAACTTTAACCTCCCCACGTCTACCTTTGACTCATTCCTTCTGCCTCCTTCTTTCCACTCCTCTCCTCTTTTGACCTCACCCTCTCACCTTCCCCCCTACTCACAAGGCAGGCAATACGCCGACCTCATCTTTACTAGATGCTGTTCTTCCACTAACCTCATTGCAACTCCCCTCCAAGTCTCCGACCACTACCTTGTATCCTTTTCCCTCTCGCTCTCATCCAACACTTCCCACACTGCCCCTACTCGGATGGTATCGCGCCGTCCCAACCTTCGCTCTCTCTCCCCCGCTACTCTCTCCTCTTCCATCCTATCATCTCTTCCCTCTGCTCATACCTTCTCCAACCTATCTCCTGATTCTGCCTCCTCAACCCTCCTCTCTTCCCTTTCTGCATCCTTTGACTCTCTATGTCCCCTATCCTCCAGGCTGGCTCGGTCCTCCCCTCCCGCTCCGTGGCTCGACGACTCACTGCGAGCTCACAGAACAGTGCTCCGGGCAGCCGAGCGGAAATGGAGGAAAACTCGCCTCCCTGCGGACCTGGCATCCTTTCACTCCCTCCTCTCTACATTTTCCTCCTCTGTCTCTGCTGCTAAAGCCACTTTCTTCCACTCTAAATTCCAAGCATCTGCCTCTAACCCTAGGAAGCTCTTTGCCACCTTCTCCTCCCTCCTGAATCCTCCTCCCCACCCCCTCCTCCCTCTCTGCAGATGACTTCGTCAAGCATTTTGAAAAGAAGGTCGACGACATCCGATCCTCGTTTGCTAAGTCAAACGACACCGCTGGTTCTGCTCACACAACCTGCCCGCTCGACCCTATCCCCTCCTCTCTTCTCCAGACCATTTCCGGAGACCTTCTCCCTTACCTCACCTCGCTCATCAACTCATCCCTGACCGCTGGCTACGTCCCTTCCGTCTTCAAGAGAGCGAGAGTTGCACCCCTTCTGAAAAAACCTACACTCGATCCCTCCGATGTCAACAACTACAGACCAGTATCCCTTCTTTCTTTTCTCTCCAAAACTCTTGAACGTGCCGTCCTTGGCCAGCTCTCCCGCTATCTCTCTCAGAATGACCTTCTTGATCCAAATCAGTCAGGTTTCAAGACTAGTCATTCAACTGAGACTGCTCTTCTCTGTATCACGGAGGCGCACTGCTAAAGCTAACTCTCTCTCCTCTGCTCTCATCCTTCTAGACCTATCGGCTGCCTTCGACACTGTGAACCATCAGATCCTCCTCTCCACCCTCTCCGAGTTGGGCATCTCCGGTGCGGCCCACGCTTGGAACAGGTCGCTCCTACCAGGTGGCGTGGCGAGAATCTGTCTCCTCGCCACGCGCTCTCACCACTGGTGTCCCCCAGGGCTCTGTTCTAGGCCCTCTCCTATTCTCGCTATACACCAAGTCACTTGGCTCTGTCATAACCTCACATGGTCTCTCCTATCATTGCTATGCAGACGACACACAATTAATCTTCTCCTTTCCCCTTCTGATGACCAGGTGGCGACCGCATCTCTGCATGTCTGGCAGACATATCAGTGTGGATGACGGATCACCACCTCAAGCTGAACCTCGGCAAGACGGAGCTGCTCTTCCTCCCGGGGAAGGACTGCCCGTTCCATGATCTCGCCATCACGGTTGACAACTCCATTGTTTCCTCCTCCCAGAGCGCTAAGAACCTTGGCGTGATCCTGGACAACACCCTGTCGTTCTCAACTAACATCAAGGCGGTGGCCCGTTCCTGTAGGTTCATGCTCTACAACATCCGCAGAGTACGCCCCTGCCTCACACAGGAAGCGGCGCAGGTCCTAATCCAGGCACTTGTCATCTCCCGTCTGGATTACTGCAACTCGCTGTTGGCTGGGCTCCCTGCCTGTGCCATTAAACCCTACAACTCATCCAGAACGCCGCAGCCCGTCTGGTGTTCAACCTTCCCAAGTTCTCTCACGTCACCCCGCTCCTCCGCTCTCTCCACTGGCTTCCAGTTGAAGCTCGCATCCGCTACAAGACCATGGTGCTTGCCTACGGAGCTGTGAGGGGAACGGCACCGCAGTACCTCCAGGCTCTGATCAGGCCCTACACCCAAACAAGGGCACTGCGTTCATCCACCTCTGGCCTGCTCGCCTCCCTACCACTGAGGAAGTACAGTTCCCGCTCAGCCCAGTCAAAACTGTTCGCTGCTCTGGCCCCCCAATGGTGGAACAAACTCCTCACGACGCCAGGACATGGAGTCAATCACCACCTTCCGGAGACACCTGAAACCCCACCTCTTCAAGGAATACCTAGGATAGGATAAAGCAATCCTTCTCACCCCCCTTAAATGATTTAGATGCACTATTGTAAAGTGGCTGTTCCACTGATGTCAGAAGGTGAATTCACCAATTTGTAAGTCGCTCTGGATAAGAGCGTCTGCTAAATGACTTAAATATAAATGTAATGTAAATGTAAACAGCATGATCATTACACAGGTGCACCTTGTGCTGGGGACAATAAAAGGCCACTCTAAAATATGCAGTTTTGTAACACGACACGACGCTACTGATGTCTCAAGTTTTGAGGGAGTGTGCAGTTGGCATGTCCTACTGCAGGAATGTCCACCAGAGCTGTTGCCAGATAATGTCATGTTCATTTCTGTACCATAAGCCACCTCCAACGTTATTTTAGAGAATTTGCCAGTACGTCTAAACGGGCCTCACAACCGCAGACCATGTGTAACCATGCCAGCCCAGGACCTCCACATCCAGCTTCTTCACCTGAGACCAGCCACATGGACAGCAGATGTGTAACCACGCCAGCCCAGGACCTCCACATCCAGCTTCTTCACCTGAGACCAGCCACATGGACAGCCGATGTGTAACCACGCCAGCCCAGGACCTCCACATCCAGCTTCTTCACCTAAGACCAGCCACATGGACAGCAGATGTGTAACCACGCCAGCCCAGGACCTCCACATCCAGCTTCTTCACCTGAGACCAGCCACCTGGACAGCAGATGTGTAACCACGCCAGCCCAGGACCTCCACATCCAGCTTCTTCACCTGAGACCAGCCACATGGACAGCAGATGTGTAACCACGCCAGCCCAGGACCTCCACATCCAGCTTCTTCACCTTAGACCAGCCACATGGACAGCAGATGTGTAACCACGCCAGCCCAGGACCTCCACATCCAGCTTCTTCACCTGAGACCAGCCACCTGGACAGCCGATGTGTAACCACGCCAGCCCAGGACCTCCACATCCAGCTTCTTCACCTGAGACCAGCCACCTGGACAGCAGATGTGTAACCACGCCAGCCCAGGACCTCCACATCCAGCTTCTTCACCTGAGACCAGCCACCTGGACAGCAGATGTGTAACCACGCCAGCCCAGGACCTCCACATCCAGCTTCTTCACCTGAGACCAGCCACATGGACAGCAGATGTGTAACCACGCCAGCCCAGGACCTCCACATCCAGCTTCTTCACCTGAGACCAGCCACATGGACAGCAGATGTGTAACCACGCCAGCCCAGGACCTCCACATCCAGCTTCTTCACCTTAGACCAGCCACATGGACAGCAGATGTGTAACCACGCCAGCCCAGGACCTCCACATCCAGCTTCTTCACCTGAGACCAGCCACATGGACAGCAGATGTGTAACCACGCCAGCCCAGGACCTCCACATCCAGCTTCTTCACCTTAGACCAGCCACCTGGACAGCCGATGTGTAACCACGCCAGCCCAGGACCTCCACAACCAGCTTCTTCACCTGAGACCAGCCACATGGACAGCAGATGTGTAACCACGCCAGCCCAGGACCTCCACATCCAGCTTCTTCACCTGAGACCAGCCACCTGGACAGCCGATGTGTAACCACGCCAGCCCAGGACCTCCACATTCAGCTTCTTCACCTGAGACCAGCCACATGGACAGCAGATGTGTAACCACGCCAGCCCAGGACCTCCACATCCAGCTTCTTCACCTGAGACCAGCCGATGAAACTAAAGAGTATTTCTGTCTGTAATAAAGCCCTTTTGTGGGGAAAAACATATTCTGATTGTTGGCGCTGGCTCCCTAGTGGGTAGAGTTATGCCCTCCCAGGCACACCCATAGCTGCACCAGTCACGTGAAATCCATAGATTAGGGCCTAATACATTTATATCAATGGACTGACACCCTTATATGAACAGTAACTCAGTAAAATCCTTGAAATTGTTGCACGTTGCATTTATATTTTCTATTCAGCATACAGTAGACAGTCTTCTCGCCTTCCATTTAACCCATATCCCTAAGGTATTTCCTTAATCCTGTTCAAGCAGAGCTGCCAGGCATGCTTCGATGCGTTTCAGGCAGGCAGCTATGTGTGAAGCTAACTGCAGCAAGACATATATACTGCCTTCTGCCATCCACGACCATAGAGCTGTATTAAAACTGCTTGAGCGACCGACCACCCGTCACAAAACTAAATGTTCCGAAAAGGATTGGAGTTGCTACGCTGCTAAAGGACAGGTTATGGGACACTCTTCATTAAAAAGAGATGGAGAGGGTGAGAGAGGGTGAGAGGGAGAGAGAGGGAGAAAGGGAGAGAGAGGGTGAGAGAGGGTGAGAGCAGGAGAGAGAGAGCGAGAGATGGAGAGAGAGGGAGAGAGAGAGAGGGTGAGAGAGAGGGAGAGCGAGAGAGAAAGGGAGAGAGAGGGTGAGAGAGGGAGAGAGGGAGAGAGAGGGAGAGAGAGTGTGAGAGAGAGGGAGAGAGAGGGTGAGAGGGAGAGAGAGGGAGAGAGAGATGTAGTGGTATCAGGCACGCTGTCGCAGTCAAGTGCCAGGCAGACAGTCATTTGATCACAGGAAATTATTAGATACATAGCACACAGGAAAAATTGATAGGTATGGCAATTTTATAATGAGACGGGTTCGTGTCAGTGTGGGTGTTGTACTCACTGTGTTATAAGTGTCTCCTACTTAAAAGGATGTTTTCAGCTGCGAGAGGGAGAGTCTCCACTTTCGCTGTTGGAATAGCAGGCACTAGACAGTCTACTGTCGTTTCCATTTTGAAACAGAAGGGAGCTGTTATCCTCTAGTTGTAAGCCCATGCTGTTAGCATCAGGAGAAGGGCTCATTTATTTTTTATTCGGTGTCAGAGGCCTCTCTCTGTTTTACAAGGAATTATGAAATAAAGAAAAGTACAGTGTCAAGAAAAGGGAGATTTTCAATTTATTTTGGGAGACCTTTGCAACCGATGCCTGTCTCAGTGTTGCTATAGTATGCTGGAGGTTTCTCTGTTGCTGCTGTGGGTGAATTATAGGTTCCTCAAGCAACATCTGCCCACATAATTCATCTTGACAAAGCATCTCTGAGGCTTTCTTTAACTGAAATAAACACCACCGTTAAATGAATAACGCTAGATAAGACTGTCTCTAGAAGTCAACAAAATGCAACCTGTGCCTAAGCAAATATATGTGACAAAGGAATATCTATAAATTCTTCAGTATCTATAACGAAAGCAGGCCAGTTGCTCCTTATACAGTATTCAGTACATATAGTCACTCCAAGAGGTATAAGGTACTCAATGTGACTAAGTCTATACGATCCCTGCAGGAATTGAACCCATGACCTTGGAGATGAAGGACCTTTGCTAACAGGCAATGGAGTGGTCTAGTTTCTTATTAATAGAACTGTGCAGTAGGGCAGAGTAGATTATAGCTTTAGTGTTGTCCAGAGTCCTGTAGTCCAGTAGCACTGACCTTTCTGGTGTCAGTGAGTGAGTGAGTGAGTGAGTGAGTGAGTGAGTGAGTGAGTGAGTGAGTGAGTGAGTGAGTGAGTGACTCAAGCAGTAGAGTACCCTTTGACCTGCACTGTGTGACACATACTGCATAAACACTGCTTAGTCAGAGGCTGCATCCCAAAGGGCACCATATTCCCTATATAGTGCACTTCTTTTAAAATAGAGAGCCATTTGGAGTACAGCCTCAGAGTCAGACATCCACTCACAAACACACAGCCTTGAAGCTCTATGTGGTACTCTGTGTACTGGCCTTCCAGTTCTACTCACTGACTCATTTAACACTGAGGTCAAACAGGCTAAAGGGCCTTTGATGTGTTCAAATCAAATCAAATTTATTTGTCACATACACATGGTTAGCAGATGTTAATGCGAGTGTAGCGAAATGCTTGTGCTTCTAGTTCCGACAGTGCAGTAATAACCAACAAGTAATCTAACTAACAATTCCTAAACTACTGTCTTATACACAGTGTAAGGGGATAAAGAATATGTACATAAGAATGAGTGATGGTACAGAGCAGCATAGGCAAGATACAGTAGATGGTATTGAGTACAGTATATACATATGAGATGAGTATGTAAACAAAGTGGCATAGTTAAAGTGGCTAGTGATACATTTATTACATAAGGATGCAGTCGATGATATAGAGTACAGTATATACGTATGCATATGAGAAGAATAATGTAGGGTAAGTAACATTATATAAGGTAGCATTGTTTAAAGTGGCTAGTGATATATTTACATCATTTCCCATCAATTCCCATTATTAAAGTGGCTGGAGTTGAGTCAGTGTCAGTGTGTTGGCAGCAGCCACTCAATGTTAGTGGTGGCTGTTTAACAGTCTGATGGCCTTGAGATAGAAGCTGTTTTTCAGTCTCTCGGTCCCAGCTTTGATGCACCTGTACTGACCTCGCCTTCTGGATGATAGCGGGATGAACAGGCAGTGGCTCGGGTGGTTGATGTCCTTGATGATCTTTATGGCCTTCTTGTAACATCGGGTGGTGTAGGTGTCCTGGAGGGCAGGTAGTTTGCCCCCGGTGATGCGTTGTGCAGACCTCACTACCCTCTGGAGAGCCTTACGGTTGAGGGCGGAGCAGTTGCCGTACCAGGCGGTGATACAGCCCGCCAGGATGCTCTCGATTGTGCATCTGTAGAAGTTTGTGAGTGCTTTTGGTGACAAGCCGAATTTCTTCAGCCTCCTGAAGTTGAAGAGTCGCTGCTGCGCCTTCTTCACGATGCTGTCTGTGTGAGTGGACCAATTCAGTTTGTCTGTGATGTGTATGCCGAGGAACTTAAAACTTGCTACTCTCTCCACTACTGTTCCATCGATGTGGATAGGAGGGTGTTCCCTCTGCTGTTTCCTGAAGTCCACAATCATCTCCTTAGTTTTGTTGACGTTGAGTGTGAGGTTATGTTCAGTTTGTCCCTCAGGGGCCACCGTCACACAGTCGTGACCTCACCCAAAGAAGGATGCTGAGACTGGCAGCTTCTCCAAGTCTGCAAGGTAGTATAGAGTTCAGTACCGCCCCCACACCTACACCTCACATTCCCACCACCTGCTCCTTTAAAGAGTCAAGACTCACAACACATTCTATCAAAGAGCTTTTCCACTCAATTCCACTCAACTTAAGTCAAATGCACACTATTTTCTCATGGTTCACTGTGTAATGAGAATGTGTCAATCTTTTCCCTTCACTCGTCTTCGGTTATTGACTCTGTGGTCAAGTGTTTTTATGGGTTGTGGAGATAATTTGTGTTATGTGATGACATAGCCTCCAGCTAAGATATTTCTGATAAACACATTTGAAGTGTTCTATTTAGGGGGAGTACTCTCAACTACAATGTTTGCCATATCACATCTAATATGCCATCTAATATCCCATCTAATATTCGATCTAATGTCACATGTAATGTCACATGTCATGTCACATCTAATGTCACATCTAATATTAGATCTAATATCACATCAAATATAACATCTAATATCACATCTAATATTACATCTAGTATCACATGTAATGCCACAACTAATGCTACAGAAAGTCAGTATCTCTTTCTGAGGTGTTTTTAGGATGGCACTTTAGTTTCTGGAATAGCTTATCCCATTCTATAGTTTTTCTCCTGAGCTACTAAGACTGCTACTAAGGAAATAGTGTGTGATCACAAAGTACAACTGGAATATGCTACGATTATGGCTCGCTCTAAACTCCAGACAGAATCCTTGCTAGTGAAGAAACACAGCACTTACTTTATGAAACAGAGACTGTTTCTCAGACTGTTTATTGTCCTCAGCGTTCGCTGTGCTATGATGATGCATCTTTCCTTGATTTAGTGCATAACCTGCACTTCCATTAGGGGACTAGCACTGCACCCCTGGTCTGCACCACCCTGAAGCCCTTGTTTATGATAAGACTAATTTTTAAGAATCTAGAAAAAGGAGTGTGCCCCTTTGTCTTTTATTTTCCGTTAGTCAGCAAGGTCGTGGAGCAGAATACAAATGCCCTGTGTCTCTGAATCAATTATTCTGTGGAACCTGCTATGTGTTGAGAGAGAGAGAGAGAGAGAGAGAGAGAGAGAGAGAGAGAGAGAGAGAGAGAGAGAGAGAGAGAGAGAGAGAGAGAGAGAGAGAGAGAGAGAGAGAGAGAGAGAGAGAGAGAGAGAGAGAGAGAGAGAGAGAGAGAGAGAGAATCAAATCTCCATTAGCCATTACTGCCTTTACTCAGAAGAGAAATAGCCTCTACTGGCTGAGTCTGGAATGGAGGGGGCGAGCCTAGGAGGGTGGCTGGGAGGGGGCTGTAGGGTTTAAGGGGCTCTAGCCAGCTTTATTTCAAAGGGAAGTGTGAATGAAGGGAATAGGTGGTGCAGGTACCTCACGGCAAAAAATAAAAATGTAATCTCCAGACTGGCTGCTGAATAAGCAAAAGGGCTCTAACCTCTGAAGGTGAAATGTAATCTCAACTCACTGACAGGCACATTACATCAGCACAGGACAGCTAAACCACCAGCCAATAGCTATGGGTGTCTCTCTCTCTAATTCTGTCTCTCTCTCTGTCTCTCTCTCTGTCTCTCTCTCTGTCTCTCTCTCACTCTGTATTTCTCTCTCTCTGTTTCTCAGTGACACACACACACACACAGAGATAGACACACTGACACAGACAGACACACACACACTCCCCCACTTTCTTTCTCTCTAGATGATGAGAGCTTGTTATCATCAGCCCATTGAAGACCGGCTTAGACTTCAGAGTTACTTCCTACACCCTATAGCTCAGAGGATTTTTCTTGTTATTTCTTATCTTCCTTTTTGTGTTGGTTCATATAATCTCATCCTGGCTTGGATGTCACCCACTATTGGCCATCTGAAATATCTGAACAAAAAGCATCAATCATACCAATGGAATAACAAGGTAGTCGATTTGTGTCTCAAAACCATGCAGGCCACTTTCTAAGAATTATGAATTTGTTGGGAACCTTTATGTTTTGTCAAGGGTTGGGAAATACATATTGACATGTTTTCAGACACAGAACATGTTGGCAAGAGGCTGGAATGACGTTGCAGGTAAGTTATCGGGATTGTCTTTTGATAATTCTCTTCCCCTGATCGATAAACCCACACAGCAAGTACACCAGCAGGGATGTCCCAACCAACACAGATTGCCCATCAGGACTAAGAGCTGTGCTCCCCAGCTCACTAGGTGGGGCTGTGGAGAGCAACCACCCTCCCTCCACCCATCTACCTGTATCCATTACTGCATGTTAACCCTTTCCCTCCCCCTCTAGTTTCCTCTCCCAGTCTTCAAGTCACTAATCACCTGGAGACTGAGCATGCCGCTGTTGCAGTGCCTGTAGGATGGCCTATGGCCCTTTTCTTACCTACAGAGAAAAAAAAGTTCAATCTTTTTTTTTGTTCCATCTATGCTGTTCTGTGTTTGACTTCCTCTCTCCCTCCCTCCTGTCTGCTTCCTGTCATCAGTGGAACGTTGAGGATACCATGGACTATGTGAGTAGGAGGAGTGTGTAGTGTGTGCTGGGTGCGATGCAGTTTGAAGGTCCGTGGGCCCATGGGGAGCTCTCTCTGTTCTCTCTCCCTATCCTCTCCCAATCCCTCTCCCTTTCTCTCTTTCTGGGGACTAACACTCTCTCCTTCCCTTAACCTCAAGCAGTCAGACTCGTAGGAGCATTTCACTTTAGAAAGAAAGAGCTAGACAGGGAGCACATAGTATGTGAAATAAGATTTTCCACGTCATAATAATTCATGTAATGTAACTGTAATAGGGTAAAGTGCCTCTTCTTCCTTAAAACAGTTTTCTATGATATGAGACATAACCTAAACATGACCTTAACTGAGCATTATTATCATGCTACAGTTTATACATGACCTTAACTGAGCATTATTATCATACTACAGTTTATACATGACCTTAACTGAGCATTATTATCATGCTACAGTTTATACATGACCTTAACTGAGCATTATTATCATACTACAGTTTATACATGACCTTAACTGAGCATTATTATCATGCTACAGTTTATACATGACCTTAACTGAGCATTGTTATCATGCTACAGTTTATACATGACCTTAACTGAGCATTAGTATCATGCTACAGTTTATACATGACCTTAACTGAGCATTACAGTTTATCATGCTTAACTGAGCATTTATATGCATGACCTTAACTGAACATTATTATCATGCTACAGTTTATACATGACCTATTATCATGCTACAGTTTATACATACCTTAACTGAGCATTATTATCATGCTACAGTTTATACATGACCTTAACTGAGCATTATTATCATGCTACAGTTTATACATGACCTTAACTGAGCATTATTATCATGCTACAGTTTATACATGACCTGACCTTAACTGAGCATTAACTGAGCATTAGTTATTATCATGCTACAGTTTATACATGACCTTAACTGAGCATTAGTATCATGCTACAGTTTATACATGACCTTAACTGAGCATTAGTATCATGCTACAGTTTATACATGACCTTAACTGAGCATTAGTATCATGCTACAGTTTATACATGACCTTAACTGAGCATTAGTATCATGCTACAGTTTATACATGACCTTAACTGAACATTATTATCATGCTACAGTTTATACATGACCTTAACTGAACATTATTATCATGCTACAGTTTATACATGACCTTAACTGAGCATTATTATCATGCTACAGTTTATACATGACCTTAACTGAGCATTAGTATCATGCTACAGTTTATACATGACCTTAACTGAGCATTATTATCATGCTACAGTTTATACATGACCTTAACTGAGCATTAGTATCATGCTACACTTTATACATGACCTTAACTGAGCATTAGTATCATGCTACAGTTTATACATGACCTTAAATGAGCATTAGTATCATGCTACAGTTTATACATGACCTTAACTGAACATTATTATCATGCTACAGTTTATACATGACCTTAACTGAGCATTATTATCATGCTACAGTTTATACATGACCTTAACTGAGCATTAGTATCATGCTACAGTTTATACATGACCTTAACTGAGCATTATTATCATGCTACAGTTTACCTCATAAGTTCTCTCGCTATAGCCTAGTCCTATTCATTTCTTCCTCTCCACTCTCTTCCCTCCTCTTTTTTTTTTACCCTCGGCCATTCTCACTACACCTCTTTCTACTCTCTGTTTTCACTATCTACAGTATCTTTTTCTCGCTGGATCTTCTCTTTCTAGCTAGATCTTAATTTACACATACAGATAACTGCCAAAATAAAGGAAACACTTGGGTAAATGAGGGATATAAAGTATCCTCCTGAAACACCGTTTTCCACCACCATCAACAAAACACCAAATTATGGAATTTCTTGTGGAATAATGGTGTTGCATCCCTCCAATAGAGTTCCAGACACTTGCAAAAATCTATGCCAAGGTGCATTGAAGCTGTTCTGGCTCGTGATGCCCAATGCCCTATGCAGACACTTTATGCTTTATGTTGGTGTTTCCTTTATTTTGTCAGTTACCTGTAGATAGTAATGCTTCTCCACCTTTACTCTCTGTCAGTCTGTCAGTCGTCAATCAGTCAGCAACCTTCTTACAGCAGGTCCCTTTCTCGTCCTACTGAACATTTCACTCGTCACAAAACAGGAACAACATTTATTTTTAGGAATTCTCATGGAAATTTCCTTGTCTCATTTCCTCCTTAAAATGCTTCTCCTTTCCTCCTTATGCTTCTTACTTACCAAGTGTGTTGTGTGAGGAAGGTGGGTGGTGCTGGGAGTGTGGAGGGTGTTGGTGTACGGCCCAGAGTGTGGAGGGTGTAGGTGTACGGCTCAGAGTGTGGAGGGTGTTGGTGTACGAACCAGAGTGTGGAGGGTGTTGGTGTACGGCTCAGAGTGTGGAGGGTGTTGGTGTACGGCTCAGAGTGTGGAGGGTGTAGGTGTATGGCTCAGAGTGTGGAGGGTGTTGGTGTATGGCTCAGAGTGTGGAGGGTGTTGGTGTATGGCTCAGAGTGTGGAGGGTGTTGGTGTACGGCTCAGAGTGTGGAGGGTGTTGGTGTACGGCTCAGAGTGTGGAGGGTGTTGGTGTACGGCTCAGAGTGTGGAGGGTGTTGGTGTACGGCTCAGAGTGTGGAGGGTGTTGGTGTACGGCTCAGAGTGTGGAGGGTGTTGGTGTACGGCTCAGAGTGTGGAGGGTGTTGGTGTACGGCTCAGAGTGTGGAGGGTGTTGGTGTACGGACCAGAGTGTGGAGGGTGTTGGTGTACGGACCAGATTGTGGAGGGTGTTGGTGTACGGCTCAGAGTGTGGAGGGTGTTGGTGTACGGCTCAGAGTGTGGAGGGTGTTGGTGTACGGACCAGAGTGTGGAGGGTGTTGGTGTACGGCTCAGAGTGTGGAGGGTGTTGGTGTACGGACCAGAGTGTGGAGGGTGTTGGTGTACGGCTCAGAGTGTGGAGGGTGTTGGTGTACGGCTCAGAGTGTGGAGGGTGTTGGTGTACGGATCAGAGTGTGGAGGGTGTTGGTGTACGGACCAGAGTGTGGAGGGTGTTGGTGTACGGCTCAGAGTGTGGAGGGTGTTGGTGTACGGCTTGAAGTGGGGGAGTGTGGATGGTTTAGGGAGGGGAGTGTGTGAGAAATCTGGTTGGGGGGTGGAGCGCAGGGCGTTCTCAGGCAGAACTGTGAGTTCTAGTCCGTGTCCCAACTGCCCCCCTATTCCATTTAGTGTACTACTTTTGAATAGAGTCCTCTGTGCCCTGGTCAAAAGTAGTGCACTGCCTCAGCTTTGATATGAACACAGACACATTTCAATACACTTCAAGTGGGGGAACGCAGCTCCACTCAACGCTGCTGTGCTGCTGAGGTTGGTGAGAGAGTCCTGCTGAAGACATGAAGCATACTGCACAATGTGTGCCATACTGTGTGTGTTTGATCATGGTTTGAACATGGGGTGTGTGAGTGTGTGTGTTTGATCATGGTTTGAACATGGGGTGTGTGAGTGTGTGTGTTTGATCATGGTTTGAACATGGGGTTTGTGAGTGTGTGTGTTTGATCATGGTTTGAACATGGGGTGTGTGAGTGTGTGTGTTTGATCATGGTTTGAACATGGGGTGTGTGAGTGTGTGTGTTTGATCATGGTTTGAACATGGAGTGTGTGAGTGTGTGTGTTTGATCATGGTTTGAACATGGGGTGTGTGAGTGTGTGTGTTTGATCATGGTTTGAACATGGGGTGTGTGAGTGTGTGTGTTTGATCATGGTTTGAACATGGGGTGTGTGAGTGTGTGTGTTTGAAGCGTTACAGCGGTAAATCCTCTTGTGTTTAGGTTTGACAGGAATAAAGGTGTCCTTATGGATTATGTGTGTGCAATTGCCTTGGACAGCCAGCCACACATAGTATCGATTTACCATACCATACCTGCGACACACACACACACGCACACACACGCACACACACACACACACACACACACACACACAGACACACACACACACACACACACACACACACACACACACACACACACACACACACACACACACACACACACACACACACACACACACACACACACACACACACACACACACACACACACACACACACAGAGGCATGGTCCTGACCTGTGCACTGTCAAACAGAAGCCAGAAACCTTCCTGAGCTTTCTGCTGTCATTCTTTAATCACCTGAACCACACTTCCTGGCTTTTACTAAAAAGTGGATTTACATATTGAGTAACAGCTGAGATGGTGTGAGTGCTGCTGAATGTCATGCTACGTTGTGTTGTGGAATACATTTTGACTCCCGCTAATTGAGTGTGCTGTGAATTCCTGTTCTTGTATGTTTCTGTTGTGTTATGGAAGGTGCACACGGCCCAGTGATGCAGACTGTTGATTTGTTGGTCTGTATGTTTCTGTTGTGTTATGGAAGGTGCACACGGCCCAGTGATGCAGACTGTTGATTTGTTGGTCTGTATGTTTCTGTTGTGTTATGGAAGGTGCACACGGCCCAGTGATGCAGACTGTTGATTTGTTGGTCTGTATGTTTCCCAGTGATGCAGACTGTTGATTTGTTGGTCTGTATGTTTCTGTTGTGTTATGGAAGGTGCACACGGCCCAGTGATGCAGACTGTTGATTTGTTGGTTTGCTAGCCTTTCTTTTTCTTTTTGTGTTGTTTATATATTGTTGTTGGCCAATTTACTATTTGTGCATTCATGCATACCTGTGTAAAGTGCCTGTGTGTGTGTGTGTGCTCCGGTGTTTATATATTGTTGTGTGTGTTCATGCATACCTGTGTAAAGTGCCTGTGTGTGTGTGTGTGCTCCGGTGTGTGTGTGTGTGTGTGTGTTGGTGGATACTATCCCACTTCCTCTGCACAGAGATTCATATTCTGATACCATCCTAGAATAAACAGACAGAGGTCCCGGACTCACCTTACAGTGTCACAGGGAAATCAAACCCATCCCATCCATCCTTCACAGAAACCGAAAGTCCCCCTGGTACTGGAATGCTCTGCTCCGGAGTCTTTTGACATCATCTGTGAGAGGAAAGAAAAATGTATCAGAGTGGCAAGAGAATCTGTTCCTAATGCCAGACAGGTTCCTGCAGCAAAAGGAAATGTGGATAATAATTCATGGACATTTGTGTAGTGGAAATTACTTTTTAAACATCAAATACAAGTACAATTTTTAAATGGTGATGGAGGTGGAGGGATAGGGTGGGGGGTAGGCCTTCCTGGGGATGTAGGGTTAGGGTGAGGGGTAGGCCTTCCTGGTGATGGAGGTGGAGGGTTAGGGTGAGGGGTAGGCCTTCCTGGTGATGTAGGGTTAGGGTGAGGGGTAGGCCTTAGGGTGAGGGGTAGGCCTTCCTGGTGATGGAGGTGGAGGGTTAGGGTGAGGGGTAGGCCTTCCTGGTGATGGAGGTGGAGGGTTAGGGTTAGGCCTTCCTGGTGATGGAGGTGGGGGGTTAGGGTGAGGGGTAGGCCTTCCTAGTGATGGAGGTGGAGGGTTAGGGTGAGGGGTAGGCCTTCCTAGTGATGGAGGTGGAGGGTTAGGGTGAGGGGTAGGCCTTCCTGGTGATGGAGGTGGAGGGATAGGGTTAGGCCTTCCTGGTGATGGAGGTGGGGGGTTAGGGTGAGGGGTAGGCCTTCCTAGTGATGGAGGTGGAGGGTAAGGGTGAGGGGTAGGCCTTCCTGGTGATGGAGGTGGAGGGATAGGGTTAGGCCTTCCTGGTGATGGAGGTGGGGGGTTAGGGTGAGGGGTAGGCCTTCCTAGTGATGGAGGTGGAGGGTTAGGGTGAGGGGTAGGCCTTCCTAGTGATGGAGGTGGAGGGTTAGGGTGAGGGGTAGGCCTTCCTGGTGATGGAGGTGGAGGGATAGGTTAGGCCTTCCTGGTGATGGAGGTGGAGGGTGAGGGGTAGGCCTTCCTAGTGATGGAGGTGGAGGGTTAGGGTGAGGGGTAGGCCTTCCTAGTGATGGAGGTGGAGGGTTAGGGTGAGGGGTAGGCCTTCCTAGTGATGTAGGTGGAGGGTTAGGGTGAGGGGTAGGCCTTCCTGGTGATGGAGGTGGAGGGTGAGGGGTAGGCATTCCTGGTGATGGAGGTGGAGGGATAGGGTGAGGGGTAGGCCTTCCTGGTGATGGAGGATTAGGGTGAGGGGTACGCTTTCCTGGTGATGGAGGGATAGGGTTAGGCCTTCCTGGTGATTTGAGGTGGAGGGTTAGGGTTAGGGTGAGGGGTAGGCCTTCCTGGTGGTGGAGGGTTAGGGTGAGGGGTAGGCCGTCCTGGTGATGGAGGTGGAGGGATAGGGTGAGGGGTAGGCCTTCCTGGTGATGGAGGGTTAGGGTGAGGGGTAGGCCTTCTTGGTGATGGAGGTTGGGGGTTAGGGTGAGGGGTAGGTCTTCCTGGTGATGGAGCGTTAGGGTGAGGGGTAGGCCTTCCTGGTGATGGAGGTGGATGGTTAGGGTTAGGGTGAGGGGTAGGTCTTCCTGGTGGTGGATGGTTAGGGTGAGGGGTAGGCCTTCCTGGTGATTGAGGTGGAGGGTTAGGGTGAGGGGTAGGTCTTCCTGGTGATGGAGGTGGGGGGTTAGGGTGAGGGGTAGGCCTTCCTGGTGATGGAGGTGGAGGGATAGGGTTAGGCCTTCCTGGTGATTTGAGGTGGAGGGTTAGGGTTAGGGTGAGGGGTAGGCCTTCTTTGTGGTGGAGGGTTAGGGTGAGGGGTAGACCTTCCTGGTGATGGAGGTGGAGGGTTAGGGTGAGGGGTTGGTCTTCCTGGTGATGGAGTGTTAGGGTGAAGGGGTAGGCCTTCCTGGTAATGGAGGGTTAGGGTGAGGGGTAGGCCTTCCTGGTGATGGAGGTGTTAGGGTGAGGGGTAGGCCTTCCTGGGATGGAGCGTTAGGGTGAGGGGTAGGCCTTCCTGGTGATGGAGCGTTAGGGTGAGGGGTAGGTCTTCCTGGTGATGGAGGTGTTAGGGTGAAGGGGTAGGCCTTCCTGGTGATGGAGGGTTAGGGTGAGGGGTAGGCCTTCCTGGTGATGGAGCGTTAGGGTGGAGGGGGAGGGTAGGCCTTCCTGGTGATGGAGGGTTAGGGTGAGGGGTAGGCCTTCCTGGTGATTGAGGTGGAGGGTTAGGGTGAGGGGTAGGTCTTCCTGGTGATGGAGGTGGGGGGTTAGGGTGAGGGGTAGGCCTTCCTGGTGATGGAGGTGGAGGGATAGGGTTAGGCCTTCCTGGTGATTTGAGGTGGAGGGTTAGGGTTAGGGTGAGGGGTAGGCCTTCTTTGTGGTGGAGGGTTAGGGTGAGGGGTAGACCTTCCTGGTGATGGAGGTGGAGGGTTAGGGTGAGGGGTAAGCCTTCCTGGTGGTGGAGGGTTAGGGTGAGGGGTAGGCCTTCCTGGTGATGGAGGGTTAGGGTGAGGGGTAGGCCTTCCTGGTGATGGAGCATTAGGGTAAGGGGTAGGCCTTCCAGGTGATGGAGCGTTAGGGTGAGGGGTAGGCCTTCCTGGTGATGGAGCGTTAGGGTAAGGGGTAGGCCTTCCTGGTGATGGAGCGTTAGGGTGAGGGGTAGGCCTTCCTGGTGATGGAGCGTTAGGGTTAGGGGTAGGCCTTCCTGGTGATGGAGCTTTAGGGTGAGGGGTAGGCCTTCCTGGTGATGGAGCGTTAGGGTAAGGGGTAGGCCTTCCTGGTGATGGAGCGTTAGGGTGAGGGGTAGGCTTTCCTGTTGATGGAGCGTTAGGGTAAGGTGTAGGCCTTCCTGGTGATGGAGCGTTAGGGTGAGGGGTAGGTCTTCCTGGTGATGGAGCGTTAGGGTGAGGGGTAGGTCTTCCTGGTGATGGAGCGTTAGGGTGAGGGGTCGGTCTTCCTGGTGATGGAGCATTAGGGTGAGGGTTAGGCCTTCCTGGTGATGGAGGTGGAGGGATAAGGTGAGGGGTAGGCCTTCCTGGTGATGGAGGGTTAGGGTGAGGTGTAGGCATTCCTGGTGATGGAGGTGGAGGGATAGGGTGAGGGTAGACCTTCCTGGTGATGGAGGGTTAGGGTGAGGGGTAGGCCTTCCTGGTGATGGAGGTGGAGGGATAGGGTGAGGGGTAGGCCTTCCTGGTGATGGAGGGTTAGGGTGATGTGTAGGCCTTCCTGGTGATGGAGGATTAGGGTGAGGGGTAGGCCTTCCTGGTGATGGAGGTGGAGGGTTAGGGTGAGGGGTAGGCCTTCCTGGTGATGGAGGTGGAGGGTTAGGGTGAGGGGTAGGCCTTCCTAGTGATGGAGGTGGAGGGTTAGGGTGAGGGGTAGGCCTTCCTGGTGGTGGATGGTTAGGGTGAGGGGTAGGCCTTCCTGGTGATGAAGGAGGAGGGATAAGGTGAGGGGTAGGCCTTCCTGGTGATGGAGGGTTAGGGTGAGGGTTAGGCCTTCCTGGTGATGGAGGGTTAGGGTTAGGGTGAGGGGTAGGCCTTCCTGGTGGTGGATGGTTAGGGTGAGGGGTAGGCCTTCCTGGTGATGAAGGTGGATGGGATAGGGTGAGGGGGTAGGCTTTCCTGGTGATGGAGTGTTAGGGTGAGGGGTAGGCCTTCCTGGTGATTGACGGTTAGGGTGAGGGGTAGGCCTTCCTGGTGGTGGAGTGTTAGGGTGAGGGTTCGGCCTTCCTGGTGATTGGAGGTGGAGGGTTAGGGTGAGGGGTAGGCCTTCCTGGAGATGGAGGGTTGGGCCTTCCTGGTGATGGAGGTGGAGGGTTAGGGTCAGGTGTAGGCCTTCCTGGTGATGGAGGTGGGGGTTAGGGTGAGGGGTAGGTCTTCCTGGTGATGGAGGGTTAGGGTGAGGGGTAGACCTTCCTGGTGATGGAGGTGGAGGGTTAGGGTGAGGGGTAAGCCTTCCTGGTGGTGGAGGGTTAGGGTGAGGGGTAGGCCTTCCTGGTGATGTAGGGTTAGGCTGAGGGGTAGGCCTTCCTGGTGATGGAGGTGGAGGGATAGGGTGAGGGGTAGGCCTTCCTGGTGATGGAGGGTTAGGGTGAGGGGTAGGCCTTCCTGGTGATGGAGGTGGAGGGATAGGGTGAGGGGTAGGCCTTCCTGGTGATGGAGGGTTAGGGTGATGTGTAGGCCTTCCTGGTGATGGAGGATTAGGGTGAGGGGTAGGCCTTCCTGGTGATGGAGGTGGAGGGTTAGGGTGAGGGGGTAGGCCTTCCTGGTGATGGAGGTGGAGGGTTAGGGTGAGGGGTAGGCCTTCCTGGTGATGGAGGGTTAGGGTGAGGGTTAGGCCTTCCTGGTGATGGAGGTGGAGGGTTAGGGTGAGGGTTAGGCCTTCCTGGTGATGGAGGTGGAGGGTTAGGGTTAGGGTGAGGGGTAGGCCTTCCTGGTGGTGGATGGTTAGGGTGAGGGGTAGGCCTTCCTGGTGATGAAGGTGGAGGGATACTGTGAGGGGTAGGCCTTCCTGGTGATGGAGGGTTAGAGTGAGGGGTAGGCCTTCCTGGTGATGGAGGTGGAGGGTTAGGGTTAGGGTGAGGGGTAGGCCTTCCTGGTGATGAAGGTGGAGGGATAGTGTGAGGGGTAGGTCTTCCTGGTGATGGAGCGTTAGGGTAAGGGGTAGGCCTTCCTGGTGATGGAGGGTTAGGGTGAGGGTTTAGGCCTTCCTGGTGATGGAGCATTAGGGTAAGGGGTAGGCCTTCCAGGTGATGGAGCGTTAGGGTGAGGGGTAGGCCTTCCTGGTGATGGAGCGTTAGGGTGAGGGGTAGGCTTTCCTGTTGATGGAGCGTTAGGGTAAGGGGTAGGCCTTCCTGGTGATGGAGCGTTAGGGTGAGGGGTAGGCCTTCCTGGTGATGAAGGTGGAGGGATAGTGTGAGGGGTAGGCCTTCCTGGTGATGGAGGGTTAGAGTGAGGGTTAGGCCTTCCTGGTGATGGAGGTGGAGGGTTAGGGTTAGGGTGAGGGGTAGACCTTCCTGGTGGTGGATGGTTAGGGTGAGGGGTAGGCCTTCCTGGTGATGAATTTGGAGGGATAGGGTGAGGGGTAGGCCTTCCTGGTGATGGAGTGTTAGGGTGAGGGGTAGGCCTTCCTGGTGATGGAGGTGGGGGGTTAGGGTGAGGGGTAGGTCTTCCTGGTGATGGAGTGTTAGGGTGAGGGGTAGGCCTTCCTGGTGATGGAGGTGGAGGGTTAGGGTTAGGGTGAGGGGTAGGCCTTCCTGGTGTTGGAGGGTTAGGGTGAGGGTTAGGCCTTCCTGGTGGTGGAGTGTTAGGGTGAGGGGTAGGCCTTCCTGGTGATGGAGGTGGGGGGTTAGGGTGAGGGGTAGGTCTTCCTGGTGATGGAGTGTTAGGGTGAGGGGTAGGCCTTCCTGGTGATGGAGGTGGAGGGTTAGGGTTAGGGTGAGGGGTAGGCCTTCCTGGTGTTGGAGGGTTAGGGTGAGGGTTAGGCCTTCCTGGTGGTGGAGGGTTAGGGTGAGGGGTAGGCCTTCCTGGTGATGGAGTGTTAGGGTAAGGGGTAGGCCTTCCTGGTGATGGAGCGTTAGGGAGAGGGGTAGGCCTTCCTGGTGATGGAGGGTTAGGCCTTCCTGGTGGTGGAGGGTTAGGGTAAGGGGTAGGCCTTCCTGGTGATGGAGGTGGAGGGTTAGGTTGAGGGGTAGGCCTTCCTGGTGATGGAGGGTTAGGCCTTCCTGGTGATAGAGGTGGAGGGTTAGGGTGAGGGGTAGGCCTTCCTGGTGATGGAGGTGGAGGGTTAGGGTGAGGGTTAGACCTTCCTGGTGATGGAGGTGGAGGGTTAGGGTTAGGGTGAGGGGTAGGCCTTCCTGGTGGTGGATGGTTAGGGCGAGGGGTAGGCCTTCCTGGTGATTGAGGTGGGGGGTTAGGGTGAGGGATAGACCTTCCTGGTGATGGATGGAGGTGGAGGTTTAGGGTGAGGGGTAGGCCTTCCTGGTGGTGGAGGGTTAGGGTGAGGGGTAGGCCTTCCTGGTGATGGAGGTGGAGGGTTAGGGTGAGGGGTAGGTCTTCCTGGTGATGGAGCGTTAGGGTAAGGGGTAGGCCTTCCTGGTGATGGAGGGTTAGGGTGAGGGGTAGGCCTTCCTGGTGATGGAGCGTTAGGGTAAGGGGTAGGCCTTCCTGGTGATGGAGCGTTAGGGTAAGGGGTAGGCCTTCCTGGTTATGGAGCATTAGGGTGAGGGTAGGTCTTCCTGGTGATGGAGCGTTAGGGTAAGGGGTAGGCCTTCCTGGTGATGGAGGGTTAGGGTGAGGGGTAGGCCTTCCTGGTGATGGAGCATTAGGGTAAGGGGTAGGGGTAGGCCTTCCAGGTGATGGAGCATTAGGGTGAGGGGTAGGCCTTCCTGGTGATGGAGCGTTAGGGTGAGGGGTAGGTCTTCCTGGTGATGGAGCGTTAGGGTGAGGGGGTAGGTCTTCCTGGTGATGGAGCATTAGGGTGAGGGGTAGGCCTTCCTGGTGATGGAGCGTTAGGGTAAGGGGTAGGCCTTCCTGGTGATGGAGCGTTAGGGTGAGGGGTAGGCTTTCCTGTTGATGGAGCGTTAGGGTAAGGGGTAGGCCTTCCTGGTGATGGAGGGTTAGAGTGAGGGTTAGGCCTTCCTGGTGATGGAGGTGGAGGGTTAGGGTTAGGGTGATAGGTAGGCCTTCCTGGTGATGGAGCGTTAGGGTGAGGGGTAGGTCTTCCTGGTGATGGAGCATTAGGGTGAGGGTTAGGCCTTCCTGGTGATCGAGGTGGAGGGTTAGAGTGAGGGGTAGGCCTTCCTGGTGATGGAGGGTTAGGGTGAGGGTTAGGCCTTCCTGGTGATTGAGGGTTAGGGTGAGGGTTAGGCCTTCCTGGTGATTGAGGGTTAGGGTGAGGGGTAGGCCTTCCTGGTGATTGAGGGTTAGGGTGAGGGGTAGGCCTTCCTGGTGGTGGAGGTGGGGGGTTAGGGTGAGGGGTAGGCCTTCCTGGTGATGGAGCGTTAGGGTAAGGGGTAGGCCTTCCTGGTGATGGAGCGTTAGGGTGAGGGGTAGGCTTTCCTGTTGATGGAGCGTTAGGGTAAGGGGTAGGCCTTCCTGGTGATGGAGCGTTAGGGTGAGGGGTAGGCCTTCCTGGTGATGGAGCGTTAGGGTGAGGGGTAGGTCTTCCTGGTGATGGAGCGTTAGGGTGAGGGGTAGGCTTCCTGGTGATGGAGCATTAGGGTGAGGGTTAGGCCTTCCTGGTGATGAGGTGGAGGGTTAGAGTGAGGGGTAGGCCTTCCTGGTGATGGAGGGTTAGGGTGAGGGGTAGGCCTTCCTGGTGATTGAGGGTTAGGGTGAGGGGTAGGCCTTCCTGGTGATGGAGGTGGAGGGTTAGGGTGAGGGGTAGGTCTTCCTGGTGATGGAGCGTTAGGGTAAGGGGTAGGCCTTCCTGGTGATGGAGGGTTAGGGTGAGGGGTAGGCCTTCCTGGTGATGGAGCGTTAGGGTAAGGGGTAGGCCTTCCTGGTGATGGAGCGTTAGGGTAAGGGGTAGCCCTTCCTGGTGATGGAGCGTTAGGGTGAGGGGTAGGTCTTCCTGGTGATGGAGCGTTAGGGTAAGGGGTAGGCCTTCCTGGTGATGGAGGGTTAGGGTGAGGGTTTAGGCCTTCCTGGTGATGGAGCATTAGGGTAAGGGGTAGGCCTTCCAGGTGATGGTGAGGTAGGCCTTCCTGGTGATGGAGGGTGAGGTGTAGGCCTTCCTGGTGATGGAGCGTTAGGGTAAGGGGTAGGCCTTCCTGGTGATGGAGCGTTAGGGTGAGGGGTAGGCCTTCCTGGTGATGGAGCGTTAGGGTTAGGGGTAGGCCTTCCTGGTGATGGAGCGCTAGGGTGAGGGGTAGGCCTTCCTGGTGATGGAGCGTTAGGGTAAGGGGTAGGCCTTCCTGGTGATGGAGCGTTAGGGTGAGGGGTAGGCTTTCCTGTTGATGGAGCGTTAGGGTAAGGGGTAGGCCTTCCTGGTGATGGAGCGTTAGGGTGAGGGGTAGGCCTTCCTGGTGATGGAGCGTTAGGGTGAGGGGTAGGCCTTCCTGGTGATGGAGCGTTAGGGTGAGGGGTAGGTCTTCCTGGTGATGGAGCATTAGGGTGAGGGTTAGGCCTTCCTGGTGATCGAGGTGGAGGGTTAGAGTGAGGGGTAGGCCTTCCTGGTGATGGAGGGTTAGGGTGAGGGTTAGGCCTTCCTGGTGATTGAGGGTTAGGGTGAGGGTTAGGCCTTCCTGGTGATTGAGGGTTAGGGTGAGGGGTAGGCCTTCCTGGTGATTGAGGGTTAGGGTGAGGGGTAGGCCTTCCTGGTGGTGGAGGGTTAGGGTGAGGGTTAGGCCTTCCTGGTGATCGATGTGGAGGGTTAGAGTGAGGGGTAGGCCTTCCTGGTGATGGAGGGTTAGGGTGTGGGTTAGGCGTTCCTGGTGATCGAGGTGGAGGGTTAGTGTGAGGATTAGGCCTTCCTGGTGATGGAGTTGGAGGGTTTAGGTGAGGATTAGGCCTTCCTGGTGATCGAGGTGGAGGGTTAGGGTGAGGATTAGGCCTTCCTGGTGATGGAGGTGGGGGGTTAGGGTGAGGGGTAGGTCTTCCTGGTGATGGAGTGTTAGGGTGAGGGGTAGGCCTTCCTGGTGATGGAGGTGGAGGGTTAGTGTTAGGGTGAGGGGTAGTCCTTCCTGGTGGTGGAGGGTTAGGGTGAGGGGTAGGCCTTCCTGGTGATGGAGGTGGAGAGATAGGCTGAGGGGTAGGCCTTCCTGGTGATGGAGGTGGAGGGATAGGGTGAGGGGTAGGCCTTCCTGGTGATGGAGAGTTAGGGTGAGGGGTAGGCCTTCCTGGTGATGGAGGTGGAGGGTTAGGGTCAGGTGTAGGCCTTCCTTGTGATGGAGGTGGGGGGTTAGGGTGAGGGGTAGGTCTTCCTGGTGATGGAGGTGGAGGGTTAGGGTTAGGGTGAGGGGTAGGCCTTCCTGGTGGTGGAGGGTTAGGGTGAGGGGTAGGCCTTCCTGGTGGTGGAGGGTTAGGGTGAGGGGTAGGCCTTCCTGGTGATGGAGTGTTAGGGTAAGGGGTAGGCCTTCCTGGTGATGGAGCGTTAGGGTGAGGGGTAGGCCTTCCTGGTGATGGAGTGTTAGGGTGAGGGGTAAGCCTTCCTGGTGATGGAGTGTTAGGGTGAGGGGTAGGCCTTCCTGGTGATGGAGGTGGAGGGTTAGGGTGAGGGGTAGGCCTTCCTGGTGATGGAGGTGGAGGGTTAGGGTGAGGGGTAGGCCTTCCTGGTGATCGAGGTGGAGGGTTAGGGTGAGGGGTAGGCCTTCCTGGTGATGGAGGTGGAGGGTTAGGTTGAGGGGTAGGCCTTCCTGGTGATCGAGGTGGAGGGTTAGAGTGAGGGGTAGGCCTTCCTGGTGATGGAGGGTTAGGGTGAGGGTTAGGCCTTCCTGTTGATCGAGGTGGAGTGTTAGTGTCAGGATTAGGCCCTCCTGGTGATTGAGGTGGACTGGTTAGTGTTAGGCCCTCCTGGTGATTGAGGTGGACTGGTTAGTGTTAGGCCCTCCTGGTGATTGAGGTGGAGGTTTAGGGTGAGGGTTAGGCCCTCCTGGTGATTGATGTGGACTGGTTAGTGTTAGGCCCTCCTGGTGATTGAGGTGGACTGGTTAGTGTTAGGCCCTCCTTGTGATTGAGGTGGACTGGTTAGGGTTAGGCCCTCCTGGTGATTGAGGTGGACTGGTTAGTGTTAGGCCCTCCTGGTGATTGAGGTGGACTGGTTAGTGTTAGGCCCTCCTGGTGATTGAGGTGGACTGGTTAGTGTTAGGCCCTCCTGGTGATTGAGGTGGACTGGTTAGGTGGAGGGGACCAGATGGCTTGATCTGAAGCCTACTGGTACTGGAAGTCATGACGACTTGATTGGCTCTATTTAAACAAGCCTTGACGGAGTTCCCTTGGATGTAGAACAGAATCATTCATCATGTCTAATCTACGTCCTGAATGGCATCCTATTCCCTATATATTGCACTGCTTTTGACCAGAGCCCTACGGGCCGTATGGGTCCTGGTCAAAAGTAGTGCACTATATAGGGAATAAGGTGCCATTTGTGATGCAACCCTCTTAATTTTAAATGTTTAATATATTCCCTCCCATGGAATCCATTCCTACCTTCCCAGAGAACCAAAGCCCCCCCCCCCCCCTCTGGATTTTAAAGAGAGAGAGAGAGAGAGAGAGAGAGAGAGAGAGATAAGAGACTGACTGATTTTTTTTTTTTATCCAATTGAAAGAGAGAAATCACTGCAGGGCCTGAAACTTAAAAGGAAAACTATACATTTAAAATAATGAAGCTTTTAAAATAAATGTTATAGCTTCAGATGACTCATATTTCCCTCTTACTTCTAACTCTCCAACTCCCTTACTGAAAGATGGGGTGGGGTTTGGGGGAGGGTTACATAAACCCTAAGTGAGCCATCTTTTCTCAAAATAGCCTACTACAGAGACCGCCAGCCTGCTCTGCTCAGCAGCATGTCTGTGATTAATTAGCAGGAAGGGAAGAGCTTTTTAATGAATGTCATGCAATAAAGATGTGAGAGGCTCGCCATGAAATCATGATGAAACATTTGTTTGGTCTCTGGGAATCAGAGCTGGTTTGTATGGCCATGCTCATTTCTGTGGTTGTTAGCTGCAGCTTCGTGGTCTGTCATCTCATCTCCTCTCCTCACAAGACTGGGCTGAGCTCTGTGCCCCAGGCACCTACAGGCTGGGCTGAGCTCCAGGCCCCAGGCACCTACAGGCTGGGCTGAGCTCCAGGCCCCAGGCACCTACAGGCTGGGCTGAGCTCCAGGCCCCAGGCACCTACAGGCTGGGCTGAGCTCCAGGCCCCAGGCACCTACAGGCTGGGCTGAGCTCCAGGCCCCAGGCACCTACAGGCTGGGCTGAGCTCCAGGCCCCAGGCACCTACAGGCTGGGCTGAGCTCCAGGCCCCAGGCACCTACAGGCTGGGCTGAGCTCCAGGCCCCAGGCACCTACAGGCTGAGCTGAGCTCCAGGCCCCAGGCACCTACAGGCTGAGCTGAGCTCCAGGCCCCAGGCACCTACAGGCTGGGCTGAGCTCCAGGCCCCAGGCACCTACAGGCTGGGCTGAGCTCCAGGCCCCAGGCACCTACAGGCTGAGCTGAGCTCCAGGCCCCAGGCACCTACAGGCTGGGCTGAGCTCCAGGTCCCAGGCACCTACAGGCTGGTGCCACAGGCGGCAGGCTGGTGGAGGGATAAGATGGAGGGATGGGGATGAGTCTTCCTGGGTGTTCTCAGTTGGAAACCCCCCTCCTGTCTTTGACTTCCTCTCTTCAGTCTGAAGCGCATCCATCTATCCGGGCTGCGTCCCAAATTGCACCCTATTGCCTTTATGGTGCACTACTTGTATGTTGGTGTCCTTACAGCCCTGGTCAAAAGTAGTGCACTATATAGGAAATAGGATGCCATTTGGGACATACTGCTGGTCTTTACTCTCTCCACTGCTCTCTCGCTCATCTCATCAGCCCTGGAGGAAATGGATCCCCACTCAGTCCGAGGAGAAAGAACCTCTCCAACTCTTTTATGGGTACAAATGAGCTCTGTCTCTTTAGGTGTCTTCATTTTAATGAGTTCCTTTTGAAATGGAGAGGCACATATGCGAGGGTGTGCACTTTGATATAGATGCTAAATGGGGGTTGCTTATTATAGCCTACACTTGACATTTGGATACAAACTGTTTTAAAGGCTGTGGTTCTGTCCAGTCAGAGAGAGAGACAGAGAACAACTCTGAACACTTTAACTGGGGGCGTATCTTCAAAAGTGCCTGACTTGTGTACTGCTTTTGAACAGAGCCATATGGGACCTGGTCAAGAGAGGGACTCAGAGATCAAGACTGTGACTTTATTTGGGTTTTAGAATTCAACACTGTCTTTGTGTTTTTGGGCTGTATAGCATCTATATTAAAAGAGAATGTCACTATTTTGGAACCTAATATGTATCTAATTTGATGCTCAGCAAGTAACTCGCTGCTTGGGTACATTTTTTCAAAACCAAGTGAAAATGTAAGAAAAGGTGTCTGGAACATTCTACAACCGTGTCTCAGTACTACAGTACTGAGATACGTGTCTCAGTACTACCTTGTCTCAGTACCTGAGACACGGTAGTACTGAGACACAGTAGTACTGAGACAGGTGGTAATGAGACAAGGTAGTACTGACCGTGTACTGAGACACGGTAGTACTTGTACTCACGTAGTACAGACACGTGTACTGAGACACGTGTACTGAGACACGGTAGTACTGAGACACACTGAGACACGGTGGTACTGAGACAGTACACGTGTCTCAGTACCACCGGTGGTCTCAGTACTGAGACACGGTGTCTCAGTACTGAGACACGGTGTACTGGAGACAGTACTGAGACACGGTGTCTCACGTACCTGAGACACGGTGTACTGAGACACGGTGGTAATGAGACACGGTAGTACTGAGACACGGTGGTACTGAGACACGGTGGTCTGAGACACGGTACAGACACGGTGTACTGAGACACACCGGTGTCTCAGACACTGACCGGTGTCTCAGACACGTGGTACTGAGACACGGTACAGTGTACTGAGACAGAGACACGGTGGTACTGAGACAAGTGTCTGAGACACTGTACTGTCTGAGACAGACTGACAGTAGTACTGAGACACGGTGGTACTGAGACACGGTGGTACTGAGACACGGTAGTACTGAGACACGTAGTACTGAGACACGGTAGTACTGAGACACGGTGGTACTGAGACAAGGTAGTACTGAGACACGGTAGTACTGAGACACGGTGGTACTGAGACACGGTAGTACTGAGACACGGTAGTACTGAGACACGGTAGTACTGAGACACGGTAGTACTGAGACACGGTAGTACTGAGACACTGTACTGAGACAGACACGGTGGTACTGAGACACGGTGTACTGAGACACGGTGGTACTGAGACACTGTACTGAGACACGGTGGTAATGAGACACGGTGGTACTGAGACACGGTGGTAATGAGACACGGTAGTACTGAGACACGGTAGTACTGAGACACGGTAGTACTGAGACAAGGTAGTACTGAGACAAGGTAGTACTGAGACACGGTAGTACTGAGACACGGTAGTACTGAGACACGGTAGTACTGAGACACGGTAGTACTGAGACACGGTAGTACTGAGACACGGAGACACGGTAGTACTGAGACACGGTAGTACTGACACGAGACAAGGTAGTACTGAGACACGGTAGTACTGAGACACGGTAGTACTGAGACACGGTGGTACTGAGACACGGTAGTACTGAGACACGGTAGTACTGAGACACGGTGGTACTGAGACACGGTGGTACTGAGACACGGTAGTACTGAGACACGGTAGTACTGAGACACGGTAGTACTGAGACACGGTAGTACTGAGACACGGTGGTACTGAGACACGGTAGTACTGAGACACGGTGAGACAAGGTAGACACGGTACTGAGACACAGTAGTAATGAGACACGGTAGTACTGAGACACGGTAGTACTGAGACACTGTACTGAGACACAGTAGTACTGAGACACGGTGGTAGTACTGAGACACGGTAGTACTGAGACAAGGTAGTACTGAGACACTGTACTGAGACACAGTAGTACTGAGACACTGTACTGAGACACTGTACTGAGACACGGTGGTACTGAGACACTGTACTGAGACACGGTGGTACTGAGACACTGTACTGAGACACGGTGGTACTGAGACACTGTACTGAGACACGGTGGTACTGAGACACTGTACTGAGACACAGTGGTACTGAGACACGGTGGTACTGAGACACGGTAGTACTGAGACACGGTAGTACTGAGACACGGTAGTACTGAGACACGGTAGTACTGAGACACAGTAGTACTGAGACACGGTAGTACTGAGACAAGGTAGTACTGAGACACGGTAGTACTGAGACACGGTAGTACTGAGACACGGTAGTACTGAGACACGGTAGTACTGAGACAAGGTAGTACTGAGACACGGTAGTACTGAGACACAGTAGTAATGAGACACGGTAGTACTGAGACACGGTAGTACTGAGACACGTAGTACTGAGACACGGTGGTACTGAGACACGGTAGTAATGAGTCACAGTAGTACTGAGACACGGTAGTACTGAGACACGGTAGTACTGAGACACGGTAGTACTGAGACACGGTGGTACTGAGACACGGTAGTACTGAGACACGGTAGTACTGAGACACAGTAGTACTGAGACACTGTACTGAGACACGGTAGTACTGAGACACTGTACTGAGACACAGTAGTACTGAGACACGGTAGTACTGAGACACGGTAGTACTGAGACAAGGTAGTACTGAGACACTGTACTGAGACACAGTAGTACTGAGACACTGTACTGAGACACTGTACTGAGACACAGTAGTACTGAGACACGGACACAGTACTGAGACACGGTAGTACTGAGACACAGTAGTACTGAGACACGGTAGTACTGAGACACGGTGGTACTGAGACACGGTAGTACTGAGACACAGTAGTACTGAGACACGGTAGTACTGAGACAAGGTAGTACTGAGACACAGTAGTACTGAGACACGGTGTGAGACACGGTACTGAGACACGGTAGTACTGAGACACAGTAGTACTGAGACACGGTAGTACTGAGACACTGGTACAGTACTGAGACACAGTAGTACTGAGACACGGTGGTACTGAGACAAGGTGGTCTGAGTACTGAGACACGGTAGTACTGAGACACGGTAGTACTGAGACACGGTAGTACTGAGACACGTACTAGTACTGAGACACGGTAGTACTGAGACACAGTAGTAATGAGACACGGTAGTACTGAGACACGGTAGTACTGAGACAAGGTAGTACTGAGACACGGTAGTACTGAGACAAGGTAGTACTGAGACACGGTAGTACTGAGACAAGGTAGTACTGAGACACGGTAGTACTGAGACACAGTAGTAATGAGACACGGTAGTACTGAGACACGGTAGTACTGAGACACGGTAGTACTGAGACACGGTAGTACTGAGACACGGTAGTACTGAGACACTGTACTGAGACACAGTAGTACTGAGACACTGTACTGAGACACAGTAGTACTGAGACACGGTAGTACTGAGACACTGTACTGAGACACGGTAGTACTGAGACACGGTAGACACTGTACTGAGACACGGTGTACTGAGACACGGTAGTACTGAGACACGGTAGTACTGAGACACTGTACTGAGACACGGTAGTACTGAGACACTGTACTGAGACACGGTAGTACTGAGACACGGTGGTCCTGAGACACGGTAGTACTGAGACACGGTGGTACTGAGACACGGTAGTACTGAGACACGGTAGTACTGAGACAAGGTAGTACTGAGACACGGTAGTACTGAGACACGGTAGTACTGAGACACGGTAGTACTGAGACACGGTAGTACTGAGACACGGTAGTACTGAGACACGGTAGTACTGAGACACGGTAGTACTGAGACACTGTACTGAGACAAGGTAGTACTGAGACACGGTAGTACTGAGACAAGGTAGTACTGAGACACTGTACTGAGACACAGTAGTACTGAGACACTGTACTGAGACACGGTAGTACTGAGACACTGTACTGAGACACGGTAGTACTGAGACACTGTAGTACTGAGACACGGTAGTACTGAGACACTGTACTGAGACACAGTAGTACTGAGACACGGTAGTACTGAGACACTGTACTGAGACACGGTAGTACTGAGACACGGTAGTACTGAGACACGGTAGTACTGAGACACGGTGGTACTGAGACACGGTGGTACTGAGACAAGGTAGTACTGAGACACGGTAGTACTGAGACACTGTAGTACTGAGACACGGTAGGACAGATCTTGTTGAGGACAGATCTTGTTGGGGACAGATCTTGTTGGGGACAGATCTTGTTGAGGACAGATCTTGTTGAGGGCAGATATTGTTGGGGACAGATCTTGTTGAGGGCAAATCTTGTTGGGGACAGATCTTGTTGGGGACAGATCTTGTTGAGGGCAGATCTTGTTGAGGGCAGATCTTGTTGGGGACAGATCTTGTTGAGGGCAGATCTTGTTGGGGACAGATCTTGTTGGGGACAGATCTTTTGAGGGCAGATCTTGTTGAGGGCAGATCTTGTTGGGGACAGATATTGTTGGGGACAGATCTTGTTGGGGACAGATCTTGTTGACCATTTCTCCGAAAGAATTTCAATGTCTTCGGAGTGTTTAAAATTTACACTGATGTATGGAATGTGTGTGTGTGTGTGTGTGCGCTTGAGTTCCTAACCCTCCCGGAGTAAACTCAACACAGTACAGTGGGTGAAGGCTGGAAAATTGTGTTAGCCGTCATCATAGCATTAACCTGACCCAGGCTGTTTAAACTTTTCTCTCCCCTAGGAGGCTGTTATAACAGGCCTGCTCCCTGAGACCACCTACTCTGTCACCGTGGCAGCCTACACCACCAAGGGGGACGGGGCACGCAGTAAGGCCAAGGTGGTCACCACCACTGGAGCAGGTGTGTACAGCTAAACACACATGCACACATGCAAACACACACACACACGCACAAACTGCGCTGACCAGCTGGCAAGTGTCTTTACTGACATTTTCAACCTCCCCCTTACCCAGTCTGTAATACCTACATGTTTCAAGCAGGCAGCCATAGTCCCTGCGCCCAAGAACGCCAAGGTAAACTGTGTAAATGATTATCGCACCGTAGCACTCACATCTGTAGCCATGAAATGCTTTGAAAGGCTGGTCATGGCTCACAACAACATCATCCCAGACACCTGTATCTACTCCAATTCCATACCTCCCCAACAAAACCTTATTCGACGCAATCTTTATTGCACTCAACACTGCCCTCGCCCACCTGGACAAGAGGATCACCTATGTGAGAATGTTGATCATTGACTACAGCTCAGCGTTCAACACTATAGTACCCTCCAAGCCCATCACTTAAGCTCAGGACCCTGGGACTGAACACAGAAATGACAGTGGTAGGCCTGGTCACCAACGGTGATGAGGCAGCCTATAGGGAGGTGGTCAGAGACCTGGCAGTGGGGTGCCAGGACAACAACCTCTCCCTCAACGTCAGTAAGACAAAGGAGGTAATTGTGGACTACAGGAAACAGAGGGTCGAGCATGCCCCAATTCACATTGACAGGGCTGTAGTGGAGCGGGTCGAGTTCCTCAGTGTCCACATCAATAAGGATCTATCCTTGTCCACACACACCAACACAGTCGTGAAGAGGGCACAACAATGCCTCTTCCCCCTCAGGAGGCTGAAAAGATTTGGCATGGGCCCTCAGATCCTCAAAAGGTTTTACAGCTGCACAATTGAGACCATCTTGACTGGCTAAGTCACTGCATGGTATGTATGGCAACTACTTGGCATCTAACCGCAAGACGCTAGAGGGTAGTGTGTACAGCCTAGTACATCACTGGGGCAGAGCTCCCTGCCATCCAGGACCTCTATAACAGGCAGTGTCAGAGCAAGGCCCTAAACATTTTCGAAGTCTCCAGCCAACCAAGTCATAGATGGTTTTCTATCTTACTGCACAGCAAGCGGTACCGATGCAGTCTGGAACCAACAGGACCCTGAACAGCTCTTACCTCCAAGCCTGCTAAATAGATGGTTCGGGTAGATATTTGGTTAGCTATTTAACTGTCTGCATTGAACCTTTTCAAGCAAACTTTTTTGACTCATCACATATGCTGCTGCTACTGTTTATTATCTATACTGTTGCCTAGTCACATCCTAGTTATGTGTACATACTGTATATATATATATATATATATATATATATATATATATATATCATTTGAAGTCGTAATATTGCATATACTTAGGTTGGAGTCATTAAAACTCATTTTTCAACCACTCCACAAATTTCTTGTTAACAAACTATAGTTTTGGCAAGTCGGTTAGGACATCTACTTTGTGCATGACACAAGTAATTTTTCCAACAATTGTTTACAAACAGATTATTTCACTTATAATTCACTATGTCACAATTCCAGTGAGTCAGAAGTTTACATACACTAAATTGACTGTGCCTTTAAACAGCTTGGAAAATTCCAGAAAATGATGTCATGGCTTTATAAGCTTCTGATAGGCTAATTGACATCATTTGAGTCAATTGGAGGTGTACCTGTGGATGTATTTCAAGGCCTACCTTCAAACTCAGTGCCTCTTTGCTTGACATCATGGGAAAATCAAAAGAAATCAGCCAAGACCTCAGAAACAAAATTGTAGACCTCCACAAGTCTGGTTCATCCTTGGGAGCAATTTCCAAATGCCTGAAGGTACCATGTTCAACTGTACAAACAATAGTACACAAGTATAAACACCATGAGACCACACAGCCATCATATCGCTCAGGAAGGAGACGCGTTCTGTCTCCTAGAGATGAACGTACTTTGGTGAGAAAAGTGCAAATCAATCCCAGAACAACAGCAAAGGACCCTGTGAAGATGCAGGAGGAACCAGTTAAAAATTTAAAACGAGTCCTATATTTACATAATTTGGAAGGCCCCTCAGCAAGGAAGAAGTCACTGCTCCAAAACCGCCATAAAAAAGCCAGACTACGATTTGCAACCTCACATGGGGACAAAGATCATAGTTTTTGGAGAAATGTCCTCTGGTCTGATGAAACAAAAATAGAACTGTTTGGCCATAATGACCATTGTTATGTTTAGAGGAAACAGGGGGATGCTTGCAAGCTGAAGAACACCATCCCAACCGTGAAGCACGGGGGTGGCAGCATCATGTTGTGGGGGTGCATGGCTGCAGGAGGGTCTGGTGCACTTCACAAAATAGAGGGCATCATGAGGAAAGAAAATGTTGTGAATATATTGAAGCAACATCTCAAGACATCGGTCAGGAAGTTAAAGCTTGGTCGCAAATGGGTCTTCCAAACGGACAATGACCCCAGGCATACTTCCAAAGTTGTGGCAAAATGGCTTAAGGACAACAAAGTCAAGGTATTGGAGTGGCCATCACAAAGCTCTGACCTCAATCCGATAGAACAGGTGTGGGCAGAACTGAAAAAGCGTGTGTGAGCAAGGAGGCCTACAAACCTGACTCAGTTACACCAGCTGTCAGGAGGAGTGGGCCAAAATTCACCCAACTTATTGTGGGAAGCTTCTGGAAGTCTACCTAAAACGTTTGATCCAAGTTAAACAATTTAAAGGCAATGATATCAAATACTAATTGAGCTTATGTAAACTTCTGACCCACTAGGAATGTGATGAAAGAAATAAAAGCTTAAATAAATAATTATATTATTCTGACATTTCACATTCTTAAAATAAAGTGGTGATCCTCACTGACCTAAAAAAAAGGGAGTTTTTACTAGGATTAAATGACAGGAATTGTGAAAAACTGAGTTTTTAATGTATTTGGCTAAGGTGTATGTACACTTCCGACTTCAACTGTATCTACGTCAATTACCATTTACCCCTGCACATCGACTATGTCATGGTCTACTGTATATAGCCAAGTTATCGTTACTCATTGTTTATTTATTAATGAATGCAGCTACAGCTTCCTTGTGTGACAGTGACAGGGCTGTGTAAGTCGTGGCCGGTGGGGGTTTTAGTTTTTTAGAGAGAGCATGGGAATTGAGTTCGTAGAAAGTTGAGAAGAAGAAGTCCTGGTGTGAGTTTCCGTGATAACGTCACTGCAGTCAAAACTACAAACTGAACAGTAGTACCCACTTTAACTGACTTGACCTGAAACTTCCCTCTTACTCTGACTACACACTATGGCTGCCTCCATGACTACACACTATGGCTGCCTCCATGACTACACACTACGGCTGCCTCCATGACTACACACTATGGCTGCCTCCATGACTACACATGACTATACACTATGGCTGCCTCCATGACTGCCTCCATGACTACACACTATGGCTGCCTCCATGACTACACACTATGGCTGCCTCCATGACTACACACTATGGCTGCCTCCATGACTACACACTACGGCTGCCTCCATGACTACACACTATGGCTGCCTCCATGACTACACACTATGGCTGCCTCCATGACTACACACTATGGCTGCCTCCATGACTACACACTATGGCTGCTTCCATGACTACACACTATGGCTGCCTCCATGACTACACACTATGGCTGCCTCCATGACTACACACTATGGCTGCCTCCATGACTACACACTATGGCTGCCTCCATGACTACACACTATGGCTGCTTCCATGACTACACACTATGGCTGCCTCCATGACTACACACTATGGCTGCCTCCCAAATTGTACCCTATTCCTCATGTAGTTCACTACTGTTGACCAATAATACTCGGATTTATTAAAAGTAGTGCGCTATATACAGTAGGGCAGGGATGGGCAACTATGATGGGGGACACAAAAAAACAGAACTCATCATGTGGGGCTGCAGAAGTTTTGGGTCTAAAATAATATATATAGTTTTAGTTTTAAAGTTAATTTCCTGCACTTCTGCAATGTTGCCGTTTTAAAGCAAGTTTGCTGCAATACTACGCATGTTACCATCGGGCAGAAAGAAGAATTTGCAATTTTAGAACTCATTTCATGCAGTTCTACTAATTTTGCCATCGGGCAGAGAGAAAAATATGCAGTTTTACAACAAATTTCATGAAATCCTACACCTACACAATTTGCCGTAGGGGGAGGTAAATGTTTGCTGTTTTTAATATGATAACTGATGATCAATGGGCCCACCCCGGGTGGTAATTCCACCATGCTTACTACAAGGTTAGATAGCTGGCCACTAGACTCATTTACCAATATGGGAGAAAAAAATGCTGACATGGGCTAATTGAGTGACTGCTGATGCACAACCACTTTTCAAAGTTTCACCTTGTGTATTCTATTATTCTAACTCTCAAAAGTAAGTTGAGACCCGGACTAAGTTTTTTTGGTTTGTTGTTGTTGTGAAATTGGTCCGCAATCCTACAAAAGGGGGATATAGGGAATAGGGGGCCATTTCGGACACAGAAATCAGCAGGCCCTTATAGTTTACTGGTCCCCCATGGTCTTAATGGTTAGAGTAACAGCAGTAATTGTCCAGTATATTTACATTTTACAGTGGTAACTTATGGTAGTACTGAATAATAATGTAGTGGTAGTAATCATTTAAGTGTTCTGTGTCATTAATACGTGTGTCCTTTGTCATTATTAAGTGTTAGTGTCATTATTAAGTGTGTTCTGTGTCATTAAGTGTGTTCTGTGTCATTATTAAGTGTGTTCTGTGTCATTATTTAGTGTGTCCTGTGTCATTATTAAGTGTGTTCTGTGTCATTATTAAGTGTGTTCTGTGTCATTATTTAGTGTGTCCTGTGTCATTATTTAGTGTGTTCTGTGTCATTATTAAGTGTGTTCTGTGTCATTAAGTGTGTTCTGTGTCATTATTAAGTGTGTTCTGTGTCATTATTTAGTGTGTTCTGTGTCATTATTAAGTGTGTTCTGTGTCATTATTAAGTGTGTTCTGTGTCATTATTAAGTGTGTTATGTGTCATTATTTAGTGTGTTCTGTGTCATTATTTAGTGTGTTCTGTGTCATTATTAAGTGTGTTCTGTGTCATTATTAAGTGTGTCCTGTGTCATTATTAAGTGTGTTCTGTGTCATTATTTAGTGTGTCTTGTGTCATTATTTAGTGTGTCCTGTGTCATTATTTAGTGTGTTCTGTGTCATTATTTAGTGTGTCCTGTGTCATTATTAGGTGTGTCCTGTGTCATTGTTAAGTGTGTTCTGTGTCATTATTATGTGTGTTGTTTGCAATTATTATGCGTGTTATATGTCATTATTAAGTGTGTTCTATGTCATTATTAAGTGTGGTGTATGTCATTATTAAGTGTGTTCTATGTCATTATGCTAATGATCCTAATTCCTCTCTCTGCCCGTTAGTCCCAGGCAGGCCCACTATGATGATCAGTACCACCATTGGTAACACAGCCCTCATCCAGTGGCAACCACCGAAGGAGATGGTGGGAGAGCATGTTGGCTACCAGCTTCAGTACAAACGTATGGAGGAGGAGTCGTTCACTGTAAAGGACTTCAAGAAGACAGACGACCACTTCACTGTCACTGGCCTGCACAAGGGCGCCACGTACGTCTTCAAGCTCTGCGCCAAGAACCGGGCGGGCACCGGCGAGGAGTACGTGAAGGAGATTACGACGCCGGACGATGTGCCCAGCAGTTACCCCCAGAACCTGAGTGTCGTAGGCCTGACCACGACTACTACCAAGCTGGCCTGGGAGCCTCCGGCGCTGGCTGAGAGGAACGGGAGGATCGTCCAGTACGTGGTGGTGTACAGAGATATCAACAGCCAACAGAACCACACCAATAGGTATTATTGAATTATTCACTTTTTCAAGTCCCTTGTACAGTCCCCTGCCCTTTATAATGTCTAGATGTTTTTTGTTGTATTTTATGTTCTGTAAGGAGTTCTGACGACACAAACACAATAAAATGCGTATTCTTATCAAAACACTAAAACCGATCTTATTGTTTCTATCTCAACAGCACGATAGAGACCCAGATGACCATCATGGGGCTGCAGCCTGATACCACCTATGACATCAGGGTCAGGGCTTTCACCAGCAAGGGAGCCGGACCCAACAGTCCTAGTATTCAGAGTAGGACCATGTCTACCTCCATGCCTGGTGAGAACTCACACACATGCTCTGTTGCACCCCCCATTACTTGAGTACACACATTATGCACCAGGGATCATTGCATGTAAGCCCAAAGGTCGGGGGAACCGACACACACGCGCACACACATCCAGATAGGGCATGATGTTGTCGACCTCCATGCCTCGTGAGCTCTGCTGATCTCAATAAATAGTCTTACACAGGTGCAGACACACCAGACCCACATGTACAGATCCATGCAAATACACTCACTCACGCACGCACGCACGCACGCACGCACGCACGCACGCACACACACACACACACACACACACACACACACACACACACACACACACACACACACACACACACACACACACACACACACACACACACACAACCAGTCTCTCTGGCACAGACAGGTCAGATGTTATGTGAGAGGAACCTATGCGTAGCCGTGTGTTTTTGGAAGCTGGTGGCAACTGGACTAGATTGGCAGAAGGAGTCCAGCATAACCAGTACAGCACAGAGGAGGTTGGTGGCAGCTTAATTGGTGAGGACGGGCTCATGGTAATGGCTGGAGTGGAATGGTATCAAAGCCATTCGCTCCATTCCGGACATTATTATGAGCCGTCCTCCCCTCAGCAGCCTCCTATGGTACAGCAGACCAGTACAGCAGTAACAGGGAACACTCCTTACATGTTATTAGGGTACATCAATACATGTTTATCCCCCTGCTGCTAGCTATTTATAGTCAAGCTTCACAGTGCCAGTTAGCACCTTCATACTACTGTGTGTGTGTGTGTGTGTGTGTGTGTGTGTGTGTGTGTGTGTGTGTGTGTGTGTGTGTGTGTGTGTGTGTGTGTGTGTGTGTGTGTGTGTGTGTGTGTGTGTGTGTGTGTGTGTGTGTGTGTGTGTGCGTGTGTGCGTGTGCGTGCGTGTCTTTAGTAAAGTTGAATGTAGAGTAAAGCTCATGGGAGTAGCCTTGGTGTTAAAGGGTAAATGCAATAACATGCCTTAATATGACCATTAAAAAGTACAGCTCTTTTATAATTCATCCTCTGTGTGTCCACTCTCCCCCTTTCTCCCTCCTCCAACTCCCCCAGAGTTCACCAAAAACTTTGGTGTGAAAACTGTGATGAAGACCTCTGTCTTGCTGACTTGGGAAGTGCCAGAAACCTACAAGTCTCAAGTGCCTTTCAAGGTAAGTCAAGAAGAACATCTACAACCTGACAGGAGTCATTGTCTCACGTCAGATAGACTTTCATCTGTGCTGATTGTTGAGGGAGCAGTGGCAAAATTACCGTTCCATGGACATAAGGTGCTATAGGATATGGACATAAGGTGCTATAGGATATGGACATAAGGTGCTATAGGATATGGACATAAGGTGCTATAGGATATGGACATAAGGTGCTATAGGATATGGACATAAGGTGCTATAGGATATGGACATAAGGTGCTATAGGATATGGACATAAGGTGCTATAGGATATGGACATAAGGTGCTATAGGATATGGACATAAGGTGCTATAGGATATGGACATATGGTGCTATAGGATATGGGCGTAAGGTGCTATAGGATATGGACCATAAGCTGCTATAGAATATGGACATAAGGTGCTATAGGATATGGACATAAGGTGCTATAGGATATGGACATAAGGTGCTATAGGGTATGGGCATAAGGTGCTATAGGATATGGACATAAGGTGCTATAGGATATGGACATAAGGTGCTATAGGATATGGACATAAGGTGCTATAGGATATGGACATAAGGTGCTATAGGATATGGACATAAGGTGCTATAGGATATGGACATAAGGTGCTATAGGATATGGACATAAGGTGCTATAGGATATGGACATAAGGTGCTATAGGATATGGACATAAGGTGCTATAGGATATGGGCATAAGGTGCTATAGGATATGGACATAAGGTGCTATAGGATATGGACATAAGGTGCTGTGAGATATAGACATAAGGTGTGATAGGATATGGACATAAGGTGCTGTGAGATATAGACATAAGGTGCTGTAAGATATGGACATAAGTTGCTGTATGATATGGGCATAAGGTGCTATAGGATATGGACATAAGGTGCTGTGAGATATAGACATAAGGTGCTGTAAGATATGGACATAAGTTGCTGTATGATATGGGCACAAGGTGCTATAGGATATGGACATAAGGTGCTATAGGATATGTACATAAGGTGCTATAGGATATGAACATAAGGTGCTATAGGATATGGACATAAGGTGCTATAGGATATGGGCATAAGGTGCTATAGGATATGGACATAAGGTGCTATAGGATATGGACATAAGGTGCTATAGGATATGGACATAAGGTGCTATAGGATATGGACATATGGTGCTATAGGATATGGACATAAGGTGCTATAGGATATGGACATAAGGTGCTATAGGATATGGACATAAGGTGCTATAGGATATGGACATAAGGTGCTATAGGATATGGACATAAGGTGCTATAGGATATGGACATAAGGTGCTATAGGATATGGACATAAGGTGCTATAGGATATGGGCATAAGGTGCTATAGGATATGGACATAAGGTGCTATAGGATATGGACATAAGGTGCTGTGAGATATAGACATAAGGTGTGATAGGATATGGACATAAGGTGCTGTGAGATATAGACATAAGGTGCTGTAAGATATGGACATAAGTTGCTGTATGATATGGGCACAAGGTGCTATAGGATATGGACATAAGTTGCTATAGGATATGGACATAAGGTGCTGTAAGATATGGACATAAGTTGCTGTATGATATGGGCACAAGGTGCTATAGGATATGGACATAAGGTGCTATAGGATATGGGCATAAGGTGCTATAGGATATGGACATAAGGTGCTATAGGATATGGACATAAGGTGCTATAGGATATGGACATAAGGTGCTATAGGATATGGACATAAGGTGGATATGGACTATAGGATATGGACATAAGGTGCTATAGGATATGGACATAAGGTGCTATAGGATATGGACATAAGGTGCTATAGGATATGGACATAAGGTGCTATAGGATATGGACATAAGGTGCTATAGGATATGGACATAAGATGCTATAGGATATGGACATAAGGTGCTATAGGATATGGGCATAAGGTGCTATAGGATATGGACCATAAGCTGCTATAGGATATGGACATAAGGTGCTATAGGATATGGACATAAGGTGCTATAGGATATGGACATAAGGTGCTATAGGATATGGACATAAGGTGCTATAGGATATGGACATAAGGTGCTATAGGATATGGACATAAGGTGCTATAGGATATGGACATAAGGTGCTATAGGATATGGACATAAGGTGCTATAGGATATGGACATAAGGTGCTATAGGATATGGACATAAGGTGCTATAGGATATGGACATAAGGTGCTATAGGATATGGACATAAGGTGCTATAGGATATGGACATAAGGTGCTATAGGATATGGACATAAGGTGCTATAGGATATGGGCATAAGGTGCTATAGGATATGGACATAAGGTGCTATAGGATATGGACATAAGGTGCTGTGAGATATAGACATAAGGTGTGATAGGATATGGACATAAGGTGCTGTGAGATATAGACATAAGGTGCTGTAAGATATGGACATAAGTTGCTGTATGATATGGGCACAAGGTGCTATAGGATATGGACATAAGGTGCTGTAAGATATGGACATAAGGTGCTGTATGATATGGGCATAAGGTGCTATAGGATATGGACATAAGGTGCTATAGGATATGGACATAAGGTGCTATAGGATATGGACATAAGGTGCTATAGGATATGGACATAAGGTGCTATAGGATATGGACATAAGGTGCTATAGGATATGGACATAAGGTGCTATAGGATATGGACATAAGGTGCTATAGGATATGGACATAAGGTGCTATAGGATATGGACATAAGGTGCTATAGGATATGGACATAAGGTGCTATAGGATATGGACATAAGGTGCTATAGGATATGGACATAAGGTGCTATAGGATATGGACATAAGGTGCTATAGGATATGGACATAAGGTGCTATAGGATATGGACATAAGGTGCTATAGGATATGGACATAAGGTGCTATAGGATATGGACATAAGGTGCTATAGGATATGGACATAAGGTGCTATAGGATATGGACATAAGGTGCTATAGGATATGGACATAAGGTGCTATAGGATATGGACATAAGGTGCTATAGGATATGGACATAAGGTGCTATAGGATATGGACATAAGGTGCTATAGGATATGGACATAAGGTGCTATAGGATATGGACATAAGGTGCTATAGGATATGGGCATAAGGTGCTATAGGATATGGACATAAGGTGCTATAGGATATGGACATAAGGTGCTGTGAGATATAGACATAAGGTGTGATAGGATATGGACATAAGGTGCTGTGAGATATAGACATAAGGTGCTGTAAGATATGGACATAAGTTGCTGTATGATATGGGCACAAGGTGCTATAGGATATGGACATAAGGTGCTGTAAGATATAGACATAAGGTGCTGTAAGATATGGACATAAGTTGCTGTATGATATGGGCACAAGGTGCTATAGGATATGGACATAAGGTGCTATAGGATATGGGAATAAGGTGCTATAGGATATGGACATAAGATGCTATAGGATATGGACATAAGGTGCTATAGGATATGGACATAAGGTGCTATAGGATATGGACATAAGGTGCTATAGGATATGGACATAAGGTGCTATAGGATATGGACATAAGGTGCTATAGGATATGGGCATAAGGTGCTATAGGATATGGACATAAGGTGCTATAGGATATGGACATAAGGTGCTATAGGATATGGACATAAGGTGCTGTGAGATATAGACATAAGGTGCTGTAAGATATGGACATAAGTTGCTGTATGATATGGGCATAAGGTGCTATAGGATATGGACATAAGGTGCTGTAAGATATGGACATAAGGTGCTGTAAGATATGGACATAAGTTGCTGTATGATATGGGCACAAGGTGCTATAGGATATGGACATAAGGTGCTATAGGATATGGGAATAAGGTGCTATAGGATATGGACATAAGGTGGTATAGGATATGGACATAAGGTGCTATAGGATATGGACATAAGGTGCTATAGGATATGGACATAAGGTGCTATAGGATATGGACATAAGGTGCTATAGGATATGGACATAAGGTGCTATAGGATATGGGCATAAGGTGCTATAGGATATGGACATAAGGTGCTATAGGATATGGACATAAGGTGCTATAGGATATGGACATAAGGTGCTATAGGATATGGACATAAGATGCTATAGGATATGGACATAAGGTGCTATAGGATATGGGCATAAGGTGCTATAGGATATGGACCATAAGCTGCTATAGGATATGGACATAAGGTGCTATAGGATATGGGCATAAGGTGCTATAGCATATGGACATAAGGTGCTATAGGATATTGACATAAGGTGCTATAGGATATGGCATAAGGTGCTATAGGATATGGACATAAGGTGCTATAGGATATGGACATAAGGTGCTATAGGATATGGACATAGGGTGCTATAGGATATGGACATAAGGTGCTATAGGATATGGGAATAAGGTGCTATAGGATATGGACATAAGATGCTATAGGATATGGACATAAGGTGCTATAGGATATGGACATAAGGTGCTATAGGATATGGACATAAGGTGCTATAGGATATGGACATAAGGTGCTATAGGATATGGACATAAGATGCTATAGGATATGGACATAAGGTGCTATAGGATATGGGCATAAGGTGCTATAGGATATGGACCATAAGCTGCTATAGGATATGGACATAAGGTGCTATAGGATATGGGCATAAGGTGCTATAGCATATGGACATAAGGTGCTATAGGATATTGACATAAGGTGCTATAGGATATGGCATAAGGTGCTATAGGATATGGACATAAGGTGCTATAGGATATGGACATAAGGTGCTATAGGATATGGACATAAGGTGCTATAGGATATGGACATAAGGTGCTATAGGATATGGACATAAGGTGCTATAGGATATGGACATAAGGTGCTATAGGATATGGACATAAGGTGCTATAGGATATGGACATAAGGTGCTATAGGATATGGACATAAGGTGCTATAGGATATGGACATAAGGTGCTATAGGATATGGGCATAAGGTGCTATAGGATATGGACATAAGGTGCTATAGGATATGGACATAAGGTGCTGTGAGATATAGACATAAGGTGTGATAGGATATGGACATAAGGTGCTGTGAGATATAGACATAAGGTGCTGTAAGATATGGACATAAGTTGCTGTATGATATGGGCACAAGGTGCTATAGGATATGGACATAAGGTGCTATAGGATATGTACATAAGGTGCTGTATGATATGGACATAAGTTGCTGTATGATACCATAAGGTGCTATAGGATATGGACATAAGGTGCTATAGGATATGTACATAAGGTGCTATAGGATATGAACATAAGGTGCTATAGGATATGGACATAAGGTGCTATAGGATATGGGCATAAGGTGCTATAGGATATGGACATAAGGTGCTATAGGATATGGACATAAGGTGCTATAGGATATGGACATAAGGTGCTATAGGATATGGACATAAGGTGCTATAGGGTATGGGCATAAGGTGCTATAGGATATGGACATAAGGTGCTATAGGGTATGGGCATAAGGTGCTATAGGATATGGACATAAGGTGCTATAGGATATGGGCATAAGGTGCTATAGCATATGGACATAAGGTGCTATAGGATATGGACATAAGGTGCTATAGGATATGGAAATAAGGTGCTATAGGATATGGGCATAAGGTGCTATAGGATATGTGTCAGGACCCGGTTACGAACCTGGGTCTCCGGAGTGAGAAACAGTCACTTAACCAACTGAGCCACGAATAGTCAGCAGAACCCAGAAGATGAGGCAGACACAGCAGTACTTAAGACGGTGTATTTAATAAAGTAAAAAGGAGAAGTCCTTCAATACAAAATGGCAAATCCAAAAGGTGGTAGGTATAGCACAAAAAAGCCTCAAGAGATACTCAAAAAACAAAAACAGAATTCCACAAGAGCGTCCACCGGAATCGACAAGAATACACAGAACACTAGGGCTGGGTGCTAACATACAAACACAGAGCACAGAACTGAGGGAAACTAAGGGTTTAAATACAATCAGGGAAAACGAGGCACAGGTGCAAATAATAATGGGAATCAAGGGAAAAAACACAAGGTCAAAAAGCACAATGGGGGCATCTAGTGACCAAAACCCGGAACAACCCTGGCCAAATCCTGACAATATGGACATAAGGTGCTATAGGATATGGACATAAGATGCTATAGGATATGGACATAAGGTGGTATAGGATATGGACATAAGGTGCTATAGGATATGGACATAAGGTGCTATAGGATATGGACATAATGTGCTGTAAGATATGGACCTAAGTTGCTGTATGATATGGACATAAGGTGCTATAGCATATGGACATAAGGTGCTATAGGATATGGACATAAGGTGCTATAGGATATGGAAATAAGGTGCTATAGGATATGGACATAAGGTGCTACAGGATATGGACATAAGGTGCTGTAGGATATGGACATAAGGTGCTATAGGATATGGACATAAGGTGCTGTAAGATATAGACATAAGGTGCTATAGGATATGGACATAAGGTGCTATAGGATATGGGCATAAGGTGCTGTAGGATATGGACATAAGGTGCTATAGGATATGGACATAAGGTGCTATAGGCTATGGACATAAGGTGCTATAGGATATGGACATAAGGTGCTATAGGATATGGACATAAGGTGCTATAGGATATGGACATAAGGTGCTATAGGATATGGACATAAGGTGCTATAGGATATGGGCGTAAGGTGCTATAGGATATGGGCATAAGGTGCTATAGGATATGGACATAAGGTGCTATAGGATATGGACATAAGGTGCTGTAAGATATAGACATAAGGTGCTGTAAGATATAGACCTAAGTTGCTGTATGATATGGACATAAGGTGCTATTGGATATGGACATAAGGTGCTATAGGATATGGGCATAAGGGGCTGTAGGATATGGACATAAGGTGCTATTGGATATGGACATAAGGTGCTGTAGGATATGGACATAAGGTGCTATAGGATATGGACATAAGGTGCTATAGGATATGGACATAAGGTGCTATAGGATATGGACATAAGGTGCTGTAAGATATGGACATGCTTGAAATCCTCAGACAGGCTCTAACATACCTCATTGCCAATAACCCATACCTCATTACCAATAACCCATACCTCATTACCAATAACCCATACCTCATTACCAATAACCCATACCTCATTACCAATAACCCATACCTCTCCTGAGGTAGAAAGGAAAATGGGGGAATACAATCACAAGAAAGTAGAATTATACTGGACTTCACTCAATCCATTCAACAAAGGACTATTGCCGGTGAATATGATAGAGACTTCATTGTATGCCTGACCTCTGTGATGGCCAAGAGGTGTTCTGTGTGAAACTCATTGACCAGAGCACCCCGTTTGTTAGAATTTATACGAGAGAGAGAGAGAGAGAGAGAGAGAGAGTGAGTGAGTGAGTGAGTGAGTGAGAGAATGTGTGCAGTTGAGTGCGTGTGTGGCAGTGGAGGCTGATGGGAGGATAGACTCATTGTAGTGGCTGAAATGGAATATTTGGAATGGAGTCAGACATGTGTTTTCCACATGTTTGATGTGTTTGATACCGTTCCATTAATTCCATTCGAGCCATTACAATGAGCCTGTCCTCCTATAGCTCCTCCCACCAGCCTCCACTGGTGTGTGTGTGTAACACTTCTTTCTGTGTCTATCTAGATCCTGTATAACCAGCAGAGTGTGGAGGTGCAGGGGAACCTGAAGAGGAAGCTGATCACGAGGCTGCAGCCAGACACAGACTACAGCTTTGTGTTGATGTCTAGAGGGAACAGTGCTGGGGGTCTACAGCAGCAGGTCTCCATCAGGACCGCCCCGGACCTGCTCAAGACCAAACCCATCCAATACCAACACCACCCAGAGGAGGGGGGCAAGCTCAGGTCTGTTGTGTCATCACCATCACCCTACCAGAGTCACCACCCAGAGGTTGTGTGTCTATCTCAACCTCACCAGGTCACCCTACCCAGAGTCCCCACCACCACCCCTATCAGGTCTGTTGTGTCTATCACCATCACCCTACCCAGAGTCCCCAAGCTCACCATCACCCTACCCAGAGTCCCCACCACCACCCCTATCAGGTCTGTTGTGTCTCTCACCATCACCCTACCCAGAGTCCCCACCACCACCCCTATCAGGTCTGTTGTGTCTATCACCATCACCCTACCCAGAGTCCCCACCACCACCCCTGTCAGGTCTGTTGTGTCTATCACCATCATCGTCAGTGTCTCTGCTACAACTAGGGCTATCACCACCTTCCTTCCTGGTCAATGCTGGTGTGTATGTGTGTGTGTGTGTGTGTGTGTGTGTGTGTGTGTGTGTGTGTGTGTGTGTGTGTGTGTGTGTGTGTGTGTGTGTGTGTGTGTGTGTGTGTGTGCGTGTGCGTGCATGTAAAGGCATGATTACAATTGTTTGTGGTAAATCACTGTCAGCTCCTGAGTCACCATTCCTCTAACGGAGGACCACCTTCAGTCCACTGAATACAACGTGGCTTTCTCAATCCCTATAGCTATTAGTATCATTTATTAGTGCTACCGCTAGTATTATACACCCTCATGCTGTACTCACTGTCGTTGCATACAACAACATGAATCCTCCACCACCACTATACCAGCTATCTCCTTAAGACTGCAGGGGATAGACACGGCTTTGTGAGCTGTTGCTATTGTACGTTGTCTTGGGGGATGTTGTGCTACGTCATCCGTTCATCTCTGTGTCTGCAGGCCATATCTCAGAGCCATACTGTTAAAAGGAATACCCTGCACTTTGTAAGGAGCTGAGAGAGGATTTAGACAGAGAGTGGATGATGCACAGCAGAGTTTTGATAGGCTGTGCTGGCTGGACTTTAGGATAAGGCTTTCCCCACCAGACACACAGAAAACAACATGGCCTTTAATGTTAATGCTAAATCAATAGCCTCAGACGCGGACGAGGAGACACACACACAAGCTGTGTCCGCCGGGGCTGTCTAGATGGAGAACTACTCCTTTGCCTTTATATCCATCCTTGTCACAGTTTCACATTTCTTCTCAGTGGTAGAGCAGTAGAGAAAACACTGTTAGGGCTGTAGTCTGGCCTTGTCCCAGATTAGCCTGCAATAATTACCAGTGAAAACCTTCAAAAATAGCCTTTATCTGAAAAATCTGTGCTATTAAGAATAGCCATGTTTACATTGGCTTTCTGCTACTCTCCCAATACAGCAGAAAGCCATTTCTTCAAGAGTTTATTTCAAATGGTAACTAATAAGAGATCAGGGGCCCAATGCAAAAACTGCATTTTCACACAAGGTACTTTTTATTCCCCTGCTACTCAGACAGACTTGCAAATTACTTGGACTTAATTGTGTTTCAAGTACTTGTTTCTCAAAAGAAACAGGAACAGCTAAGCCTTAATAAGCAGAGCCAGCAGGAGTGATAAACAAAGACAACTCATTTAACAATACAATCAGTATTTTAATGATCTGGCCATGGGGATGGGAGTGTGTGTGTATATATATATATATATATATATATATATATAGGGAGGGAGGGAGGGAGGGAGGGAGGGAGGGAGGGAGGGAGGGAGGGAGGGAGGGAGGGAGGGAGGGAGGGAGGGAGGGAGGGAGGGAGGGATTTCTATGTTTGAGTACTTCTGGCTGCGGAGAATGGATTGAGGCCTTAGTGGAGCCTGCATGTGGTGACAAAACAGATATCTGAAAACTGTGTTTTACACACACACACTCACTCACTCACTCACTCACTCACTCACTCACTCACTCACTCACTCACACACACCCTGATCTTACTCACCCTGCCTGTCTCTCCCTCTTCAGATGGTACTACATAGTGGTGGTTCCTGTCACACCAGCCACACTACGTAGGTGGGAGAACCCTGAAGATATGGACCTGGATGAGGTGCGTGTGTGTGTGTGCATCAACAGCACTTCCTCTGGGCACAAACCAAAAAACAGCACTGTCTTCCATAGCACCATTAAATATGTAGCATCTTCTGTCTCTGCCCCCCTCCCCTCCTCTCTGATTACAGTATTCTCAGCTTTCAGTATACATTTCAATCGTCCTTTATGCGCTTATGTCTGGTTTCTCTGTGCAAGATGGTGATTTCCATTTAAACAATACACTTTACATTTAAGTTCTTGGGTTCTTGAGACACTTAAAACACTCTTAAAAAGCTGCTATAGCATTTTTTGTTTTGCGTTATTAATGTGGACCTTTTGGGCTTCAATACCTTCTTATGTTTTCTCATGAGTTAGCTTTCTCTCAATCTACTGTCGTCTGCAGAAAAAAGACGGCAGTCTCTTGAACATCCAAAAACATAAGAGTGCGTTAAATGAATATACCTGGATACAAACAAAGCATATTGAGACAGCAAGATATGCTTTCTCATTGTCAGACTTTCTTCTTTTGTCATCTAAATCATTGCCATTGCTGCAGTTTTATAGGGTAGAGAAATTGTGTTTTCTGTATGAAGTGGGTTGGTTAAAGTTTTATTGAGCAACAGTGAACAAGGTTATAGGGGTGGTATACATAAAAATGTCATGTTGACTTTCTAGGAATCTGTAGAATGCCTCAGACATTCTCTCCGAGTACATCCTCTCCCCGTTGTAATACAGAGTGATGAAGAGGGATAAGGTCACATGGCCAGTTTACATCACAATGTAATATGGACTTTCCAGGAACTGTGGAATTGTAAAACGTCTCAAGCATCATATCCCAGCGTTTTCAAAGGGACAATGGTAATTCGGTTTGTCTGTTTATTGTGCTAGCTTGACCATGAGGTGCTTGCAGTGCAGTAACCCCTGGAAAGAGTTGAGACAGAAACAGACAGACAGAGATAGATAGAGGCAGATAGATGTAGTAAGATGCCCACTGAAGAGTCAATCTACAGACAATCTACAGACAATCTACAGACAATCTACAGACACACACATCTACCCCAGTTCTCCATCGGAGGTAGTAAATTAATTATCCCTCACACACACGGGAACACACACAAATGGGAACACACACAAAGGAATAAACGTGCGTGCGCACACACGCACACACACACACACACACACACACACACACACACACACACACACACACACACACACACACACACACACACAGAGGCTATGTAATTAAGCTGTGATCTCTCACCACAGCTGCAGGTCAGAAAGAGGTGAGAGAGGAGCAGGTATTTTACAGTCTGTCTGACTGCAGGACCAAGATGTTATAAAAACGTAACTACTCTATGCTTTATTTGCAGTATGAGATTTTACCTGTGAGCCTAGAAGCACAATTAATTGTAGCCTATGGACACAGTTTATGAGCATAAAGAAAAGTATGTGTGTGTACTATATAACTGAGTATTTACTGTTTATATGCAATAGAACACACCTTTATTATCGATTTGTCCAGTTTGGGGTTAAGTACCTTGCTAAAGGGCACAACAGTACGAGATTGTGTGTTTTTGAGTCTAAGTCTGCATCCCAATTAGCACCCTATTCCCTACATAGTATACTGGGTGGGCCCTAGTCAAAAGTAGTGCACTATTTATGAAATAGGGTGCCATTTGGGCTGCAGCTAAGTAATCTCTGTGATGTCATGTCAGCTCCTGGAGGCTAGTTCTGACCAGAGCCTGAGAAGGAGGAGACAGACCCAAGAGTTCCTCAGACCCTACATCGCTGCCAAGATGGACAATCTGCCAGACACCTTCACTCTAGGAGACGAGAAGAAGTACAACGGCTTCTACAACAAGCCTCTACCGGGCCAGCAGCAGTACCTCTGTTTCGTCCTGGCTGCCCTCAAAGACAACGAGTCTGTAAGTAACAACCACTACTCCTCATCTATTCTGTATATATACTGTCGTCCTGTCACAAACACAAATTCCATACTTTATCACTGTCCCCCAGAGACATGTACATCCCATGTAGAATCAAACTGAACATACTAGTACTGTTAGTACTACTGTAGTGATTTGTGCCATATGTTGACTCAGCCATGCCTATTCTACACACAGTTCAGCCTGGTCAGTATTTGATGATAACACAGTCAGTTGTGGGTTGTGATATTCCTCTCGTCTCTCAGTGAGCTAGCTACAGTATGTAACAGATGGGCCAACGCTCACGCTGGGGCCGCCACGCCCCAAGCTGCACGATGCAGCAAAACCATACAACTCACGTTGTGTAGTGTGTCATGGTTACGTGTGCACATACAGTGCCTTGCGAAAGTATTCGCCCCCCTTGAACTTTGCGAACTTTTGCCATATTTCAGGCTTCAAACATAAAGATATAAAACTGTATTTTTTGTGAAGAATCAACAACAAGTGGGACACAATCATGAAGTGGAACGACATTTATTGGATATTTCAAACTTTTTAAACAAATCAAAAACTGAAAAATAGGGCGTGCAAAATTATTCAGCCTCTTTACTTTCAGTGCAGCAAACTCTCTCCAGAAGTTCAGTGAGGATCTCTGAATGATCCAATGTTGACCTAAATGACTAATGATGATAAATACAATCCACCTGTGTGTAATCAAGTCTCTGTATAAATGCACCTGCACTGTGATAGTCTCAGAGGTCCGTTAAAAGCACAGAGAGCATCATGAAGAACAAGGAACACACCGGGCAGGTCCGAGATACTGTTGTGAAGAAGTTTAAAGCCAGATTTGGATACAAAAATATTTCCCAAGCTTTAAACATCCCAAGGAGCACTGTGCAAGCGATAATATTGAAATGGAAGGAGTGTCAGACCACTGCAAATCTACCAAGACCTGGCCGTCCCTCTAAACTTTCAGCTCATACAAGGAGAAAACTGATCAGAGATGCAGCCAAGAGGCTCATGATCACTCTGGATGAACTGCAGAGATCTACAGCTGAGGTGGGAGACTCTGTCCATAGGACAACAATCAGTTGTATATTGCACAAATCTGGCCTTTATGGAAGTGGCAAGAAGAAAGTCATTTCTTAAAGATATCCATAAAAAGTGTTGTTTAAAGTTTGCCACAAGCTACCTGGAAGACACACCAAACATGTGGAAGAAGGTGCTCTGGTCAGATGAAACCAAAATTGAACTTTTTGGCAACAATGCAAAACGTTATGTTTGGCGTAAAAGCAACACAGCTCATCACAATGAACACACCATCCCCACTGTTAAACATGGTGGTGGCAGCATTATGGTTTGGGCCTGCTTTTCTTCAGCAGGGACAGGGAAGATGGTTAAAATTGATGGGAAGATGGTTGGAGCCAAATACAGGACCATTCTGGAAGAAAACCTGAAGGAGTCTGCAAAAGACCTGAGACTGGGACAGAGATTTGTCTTCCAACAAGACAATGATCCAAAACATATAGCAAAATCTACAATGGAATGGTTCAAAAATAAACATATCCAGGTGTTAGAATGGCCAAGTCAAAGTCCAGACCTGAATCCAATCGAGAATCTGTGGAAAGAACTGAAAACTGCTGTTCACAAATGCTCTCCATCCAACCTCACTGAGCTCGAGCTGTTTTGCAAGGAGGAATGGGAAAAAATGTCAGTCTCTCGATGTGCAAAACTGATAGAGACATACCCCAAGCGACTTACAGCTGTAATCGCAGCAAAAGGTGGCGCTACAAAGTATTAACTTAAGGGGGCTGAATAATTTTGCACGCCCAATTTTTCAGTTTTTGATTTGTTAAAAAAGTTTGAAATATCCAATAAATGTCGTTCCACTTCATGATTGTGTCCCACTTGTTGTTGTTTCTTCACAAAAAAATACAGTTTTATATCTTTATGTTTGAAGCCTAAAATGTGGCAAAAGGTCGCAAAGTTCAAGGGGGCTGAATACTTTCGCAAGGCACTGTATAATAGAAAAACGATGACCCCGTGTCACAGTCAGATTTCACTGAATCACCTCGGTGGTATTTGTTTACCTCAGTAGTAATTGTTTACCTCAGTAGTAATTGTTTACCTCAGTAGTAATTGTTCACCTCAGTAGTAATTGTTCACCTCAGTAGCAATTGTTTACCCCAGTAGTAATTGTTCACCCCAGTAGTAATTGTTCACCCCAGTAGTAATTGTTCACCTCAGTAGTAATTGTTCACTTCAGTAGTAATTGTTCACCTCAGTAGTAATTGTTCACCTCAGTAGTAATTGTTCACCCCAGTAGTAATTGTTCACCTCAGTAGTAATTGTTCACTTCAGTAGTAATTGTTCACCTCAGTAGTAATTGTTCACCTCAGTAGTAATTGTTCACCTCAGTAGTAATTGTTCACCTCAGTAGTAATTGTTCACCTCAGTAGTAATTGTTCACCTCAGTAGTAATTGTTCACCTCAGTAGTAATTGTTCACCCCAGTAGTAATTGTTCACCCCAGTAGTAATTGTTCACCTCAGTAGTAATTGTTCACCCCAGTAGTAATTGTTCACCTCAGTAGTAATTGTTCACCCCAGTAGTAATTGTTCACCTCAGTAGTAATTGTTCACCTCAGTAGTAATTGTTCACCTCAGTAGTAATTGTTCACCTCAGTAGTAATTGTTCACCCCAGTAGTAATTGTTCACCTCAGTAGTAATTGTTCACCTCAGTAGTAATTGTTCACCTCAGTAGTAATTGTTCACCTCAGTAGTAATTGTTCACCCCAGTAGTAATTGTTCACCTCAGTAGTAATTGTTCACCTCAGTAGTAATTGTTCACCTCAGTCGTAATTGTTCACCTCAGAAGTAATTGTTCACCCCAGTAGTAATTGTTCACCCCAGTAGTAATTGTTCACCTCAGTAGTAATTGTTCACCTCAGTAGTAATTGTTCACCTCAGTAGTAATTGTTCACCTCAGTAGTAATTGTTCACCCCAGTAGTAATTGTTCACCTCAGTAGTAATTGTTCACCTCAGTAGTAATTGTTCACCTCAGTAGTAATTGTTCACCTCAGAAGTAATTGTTCACCCCAGTAGTAATTGTTCACCCCAGTAGTAATTGTTCACCTCAGTAGTAATTGTTCACCTCAGTAGTAATTGTTCACCTCAGTAGTAATTGTTCACCCCAGTAGTAATTGTTCACCTCAGTAGTAATTGTTCACCTCAGTAGTAATTGTTCACCTCAGTAGTAATTGTTCACCCCAGTAGTAATTGTTCACCTCAGTAGTAATTGTTCACCTCAGTAGTAATTGTTCACCCCAGTAGTAATTGTTCACCCCAGTAGTAATTGTTCACCTCCGTAGTAATTGTTCACCCCAGTAGTAATTGTTCACCTCAGTAGTAATTGTTCACCTCAGTAGTAATTGTTCACCTCAGTAGTAATTGTTCACCTCAGTAGTAATTGTTCACCTCAGTAGTAATTGTTCACCCCAGTAGTAATTGTTCACCTCAGTAGTAATTGTTCACCTCAGTAGTAATTGTTCACCTCAGTAGTAATTGTTCACCTCAGTAGTAATTGTTCACCTCAGTACTAATTGTTCACCCCAGTAGTAATTGTTCACCTCAGTAGTAATTGTTCACCTCAGTTCACTCACTGGCGTCCATGGTCTTCACTTCAGACGGCTTCTTATCCGCAAAACATCTTTCCCATATTTACTGTATAACTTACTGTATTCTGGAAATGATGTCATAGTTGATAAGAATACATTTTTTAAAGCATAAATCGGTTTTACAAACATTGGAGCACTAAATGTTGACCTTGACAGTGCCTACATTGGTCCTTGATACAGCATTGTGTAGTGTTGTGTATTGTGTTGAGAAAGAACAGAGTTGTTTCTGTTTAGCAGAGTGACAGACAGACACATAACAGATCTGTGACGCCAGCACATTGACATATTGTTGAATCTAAATCAAGCCTGGCCAGAGAAAATAGCAGGCTAATCACATTCATTGGAAAACAGGGAAGTGAGCTCAGCTTTATAGTTATTGCAGGGTTGATGGAGAGATGGGGTGGGTGGGAGACTGGAGCGAAAAGGGCACTGCAGCTTTATGTGGCTCCAATAGCTGGTAAACATAGCCTGGAAGTGTGAAATTGGATAAAAGAAACAGGCCATATAAACAGTGTGATCACTTACAGCAGGAAAGAGAGGGAGAGATGGAAGGAGGGAAAGAAAGGAGGGGAGGCACTGCCGAGAAAGGGTGTCTGTTTCATCAACAAATGAGAGAGTCATATGGGAGTGATGGAGGGGTGAAAAGAGTAAGAGGTAAAGAGAAAGAGAAGAGATGGAGTCTAATGGAGGATGAGAGAGTGGTAGAGGAAGCCTCGGGGCAATAATATGCAGTACAGGGAGACAAGAGAACAGCAGTAACAGTTGAGGGGAGATTTATGGATGAAAAAGAGAGAGATGTTTAAATGACACAAAGGGAGGCAGAGAGGCAGACACAATGAAAGAGAGTGAGATAGGGGCAGAGAGAGAGAGAGATAGGGCAGAGAGAGAGAGGCAGAGAGAGAGAGGCAGAGAGAGAGATAGGCAGAGAGAGAGAGAGGGGCAGAGCGAGAGCGATAGGGGGAGAGGGAGAGGCAGAGAGAGAGAGAGGCAGAGAGAGATATAGATAAGTTGTAGCCTGGGGAATAAGCAGAGTCTCCTGGCTCCTGTCCTGTTTGTCACAGATAGGGTGTGTGTGTGTGTGTGTGTGTGTGTGTGTGTGTGTGTGTGTGTGTGTGTGTGTGTGTGTGTGTGTGTGTGTGTGTGTGTGTGTGTGTGCACGTGCGTGCGTGCGGGCGTATTCGTGCTTGCGGATCCAGAGAGAGGACGAAGCCTGCTTATGGTTTTATGTGTTGTGGGAAATAACAAAACTGCCACCCCGCATTACAGTTAGCTTTTGTTGCCTGTCATTTCATTAGGTTTTAGAGGTAAGCATGATTATGTGTGAAACAATGGAAAATAAAGACTATATTCACCCCTCCCTATGCACTCCTCGGTCTTCTCTCCTTCCCTTCCCTACATCAACTCTGTTTTTCTCTGACTTTAATATGGCTCTAATACACAGTGTTCCTATGCAGCATTTGTCAATGTGGAGGCGCTGGCAGTACATTATTCACTCATTCCATGGGATGTGTTTCTATCAGATAGTGCAGCCCAAGGTTTCTTCCCCCTTCTGAGAATATCTAAATGTGCTCTTCTGTTTGGGCTTCCATCCACTGTGTCTAAGAGGCGTGACTGCTGCCATTTTTCTAAGAAAGTTTTGTACTGAGAGAGAGAGAGAGAGAGAGAAGGAGAGAGAGAGAGAGGGACAGATCAGAAAGGAACTCAGCACAAACAGTTCTTAGAGATGTCAGGATATTCATGGCTGTTTCTGACATTTTTTTAATGTAATTGTAACATTTTATTTAACTAGGCAAGTCAGTTAAGAAAAAATTATTATTTTCAATGACGGCCTAGGAACAGTGGGTTAACTGCCTTGTTCAGGGACAGAACGATCTTGCGATCGAGTCAAAATCAGGTATCAGAATCTGGGATGCACCATGACCTTTTGACCTTGAACCTTAAATGAGTGTGTAGACTAGTCTCAGGCCCTAGTCAAATACTTTAGAAATGCATCACTCCTTCCTACTTTCCTTAAACATATATAATTCTCTAATTTCAGATATGCATACGTATGTAGGTAAAATATAGGCATAAATGCAAAGCCTTTTGGCCCTTTTAAGTTCTCCTTCATTTATGAAGGATATGACTGTCACTGTCTGCAGCAATGCAAGGTGCATATTTTCAGTATTTCACTTCCAGACATCAATTTATTCTGCAGTGAAATATTCAGAAGAATCTAAAATAACTCTTATTTTGAGTATCTGTCTCCCTTCCTCATCCTCAACTGGGCCTGCCTAGTGCTCCCATATGTAAACCTGGAGGCATGGCCTAAGTGAGAGTCAATGGGATTTCCACCGGCAGTTAATAAACATGGGTACAGGTCCATCCAACCCTCCACATGCCATGCTGCTGACGAGAGAGCATCCTCCTGCGAACACAGATGTCTAATTGTTTTAGTTACACTTCTTTGACAGCAAAGGGGATGCACACACAAGAGGTAGAGAGTGGGAGAGGTAGAGAGTGGGAGAGGTAGAGAGTGGGAGAGGTAGAGGTGGGAGAGGTAGAGAGAGAGGAGAGGGAGAGGATGAGAGAGGTAGAGAGATGTAATGGTAGAGAGAGGGGGAGGTGGAGAGAGGGAGAGGTGGAGGTGGAGATAGGTAGAGGTAAAGATGGAGCAAGTATAGAAGGAGTAGACTGCGTCTTTGTGTGTAGTCCCTGCTGTGACCAGGGAGGGTGACTAGTGCAGGGGAGGATATGCATCAGTGGTCTCTAAAGACAATTCCGATAAAGATGACACCTTCCACCACGCCCTCTGGAAGCCAGCGGAGAACCCAGGGCCAACTCTCCCTGTCTCACTGGCATCATTAAGCTAGATCACAGCCTCACTACTTCACATGGCAGGGGAGAGGAGGGAAGTGCAGGAGAAGGGGAGAACAACACAGGCTGTAAATAACTCACCCAGGGTCTGGGGTGAAGAGGAAAGAGGGGGACTTAACAACCAAGGAGCAGGTGTGAGTGGGCGGTGGTGGATGGGGCAGGATTTGGAGTTTGTTTATCTGCTCGTAGCAGGTGTTTGTTCTTACTTAAATGTGATAATTCCTACTCTTGTACACACTCAGACTCAAGAGTGTGTAGCTTCATCTGCATCAGCACTTAGTAGGCTGTACCTCCCTCCAGGCCACCTCTTTGCTTCCATAGTAATCAGGTTAGGCTGTGTAGTGGCTGCAGTGCTCTGTGTTTTTACCTCTCTGGAATGAATGTCTTTGTCAGCTAATGTTTTTTTTAAAGGCAATTAAAACCATATTAAAAAAGGTGTTCCGTCACACATTTTCAAGGAAGGCAGCAACTATTTCCTTCTCTCTCTCTCTCTCTCTCTCTCTCTCTCTCTCGCGCTCTCTCGCTCTCGCTCTCTCTTGCTCTCACTCACTTTCCGATCTCTCTATTCTGTTCTCTCTCTCTCTTTTGCTCTCTCTCTCCGTTCTCTCTCTCCGTTCTCTCTTTCTCTCTCTCTGTTCTCTCTCTCTCAATTCAATTCAATTTGCTTTATTGGCATGACGTGACAATGTTATTTTGGATATTTACAATATAAAAATGAGAATCAAAATTGTCAAGTGGACAACAGTAACAACAATACCCAAGTGTCAAAATAACCATACATTCAACAATAAGAATAAGCATACAGTAGAGTACATGTGCAGGTTGATTGGTCTGTCAGACACTGTCCCTCATCTTATGGCAGGCAGCGATGTCGTGCGCTGCCAACCCACAGCTCTCTGCGTCCTCCCCCAACAGGACGGGTAGCCTACTCTCATCAGAGAGGTCTTTGAATAAGGGTTTCAAATTTGGGGAAATGACACTCTCTAATTGTTTTATATTTTTTGACATTTTGTCAGGAAATGCAGCTCCGTCTCAGGTTCTGCTGTTGTGCAGTGGTTCCACAGCTTTTCCTCTACAGGGAGCCAGGTTTTCCTGTGTCTACCCTTCTCAATGGCAAGGCCGTGCTCACTGAGCTTGTACATTGTCACGGTTTTTCTAAGTTTTTGATCAGTAACCATGGTCAAATATTTAGCCACAGTGTACTGTCGATTTAGGGCCAGATAGCACTGCATTTTGCTTTGTGTTTGTGCTTGTGTTTCCCAATAAGCAATATAGTTTTGTTTTGACTGTGTTGTAATTTGGTTTATCCTGATTGATTGGATGTTCTGGTCCTGAGGCTTCAGTGTGTTAGTAGAACAGTGTGTTAGAAGAACAGGTGAACTCAGCCCCAGGACCAGCTGGATGAGGGGACTCTTTTCTTTGCTCAGCTCTTGGCATTGCAGGGCTTGGTAGTGATATGAGAGGGGGTCACTGTATTTTAGATGTTTCCAAAACTTAATTGCTCTTTTTTTTAGTTTTTATTATTAGTGGATATTGGTCTAATTCTGCCCTGCATGCATTGTCTGTAGTGTTCCTTCTGGACATGTAGGAGAAGCTTACAGAACTCTGCATGCAGGGTTTCAATGGGGTGTTTGTACCTTTTGATGAAATCTTGTTTTTTTGCCATAAAGTGCAATTGGTTCAATGACATATTCAATTAGTTTTAGCCAAATTTGAATATCCTTTTTAATGGCATAGAATGCCCTGCGTGCTTTCTCTCTCAGTTCATTCACTGCCTCATTAAGGTGTCCAGTTGAGCTTGTTTTTAAATCTAAGTAATTGTAGTGTGTGCAGTACTCTATATATTTTGTACCAATTGAGAACTTTGGTCTAATTCCCTGAGATCTGGATCTTCTCTGGAAAATCATTATTTTAGTCATTTTGGGGTTTACTGCCAGGGCACAGGTCTGGCAGTACTGCTCTAGCAGGTCCAGGCTCTGCTGTAGGCCATGTGCTGTGGGTGACAGCAGGCATAGGTCATCTGCGAAGAGTAGGCATTTAACTTCTGAATTGTGGAGACTAACACCAGGGGCTGAGGATTTTTCTAGAATAGTGGCCAATTCGTTGATGGAAATATTGAAGACTGCAGGGCTCAGATTGCAACCCTGACGAAGGCCCCGCCCCTGGTTAAAGAATTATGTTATTTTCTTGCCAATTTTAATGCTGCACGTATTGCCAGGATACATTGATTTAATCATGTCATATGTTTTACCCCCTTCACCACTTTCAATAACTTTGTAGAACAGTTCTGTATGCCAAATAGAATCAAATGCTTTTTGGACGTCGATAAAGCAAGCATATATTTTAGTATTATTTTGGTGGACATGTTTATCTATCAGGGTGTGTAGGATGAAAATATGATCAGTTGTGCGATGTTTTGGTTTAAATCCAATTTGGCTTTTACTCAAGACATTGTGCTTATTAAGGAAGTTTAGAACTCTTACATTTATACTACTACCGAAAACCTTCCAACTCCTCCTCTGACGAAGAGGTGGAACAAGGATCGGACCAAAATGCAACGTGGTTTGTTCGATACATCTTTAATGATGAAGAACACGAACAATACAAACAACAAACGTCGAAAACCGAAACAGCCCTGACTGGTGCAACAAACACAGAGACAGGAACAATCACCCACAAAACCCAACACCAAACAGGCTACCTAAATATGGTTCCCAATCAGAGACAATGACTAACACCTGCCTCTGATTGAGAACCATATCAGGCCAAACATAGAACTAGACAAACTAGACATGTAACATAGAATGCCCACTCATATCACACCCTGACCAAACAAAACATAGAAACATACAAAGCAAACTATGGTCAGGGTGTGACCCCCCCAAGGTGCGGACTCCGGCCGCAAAACCTGAACCTATTGGGGAGGGTCTGGGTGGGCATCTGTCCGCGGTGGCGGCTCTGGTGCTGGACGTGGACCCCACTTCACCATAGTTTTAGTCCTCCAGCTTGTCCGCTTCCGTGGTCTCCGAACCACGGCGACCCTACTTAATGACCCCACTGGACTGAGGGGCAGCTCGGGACAGAGGGGCAGCTCGGGACAGAGGGGCAGCTCGGGACAGAGGGGCAGCTCGGGACAGAGGGGCAGCTCGGGACAGAGGGGCAGCTCGGGACAGAGGGGCAGCTCGGGATAGAGGCAGCTCGGGACAGAGGCAGCTCGGGACAGAGGCAGCCCAGTACTGAGAGGAAGCCCAGCACTGAGAGGAAGCCCAGCACTGAGAGGAAGCCCAGCACTGAGAGGAAGCCCAGCACAGTCCTGGCAGACTGACGGCTCTGGCTGCTCCATGCTGACTGACAGCTCTGGCTGCTTCATGCTGACAGGCGGCTCTGGCTGCTCCATGCTGACTGGCAGCTCTGGCTGCTCCATGCTGACTGGCAGCTCTGGCGGCTTCTTGCAGACTGGCAGCTCTGGCTGCTCCATGCAGACTAGCAGCTCTGGCAGCTCCTTGCAGACTGGCAGCTCCTTGCAGACTGACAGCTCCTTGCAGACTGGCAGCTCCTTGCAGACTGGCAGCTCCATGCAGACTGGCGGCTCCATGCAGACTGGCAGCTCCATGCAGACTGGCAGCTCTGGCTACGCTAAATGGGCAGGAGACTCCGGCAACTCTGTAGAGGCGGAAGGCTCTGGCTGCGCTGAACAAGCGGGAGACTCCAGCAGCGCAGGAGAGGAGGAAGGCTCTGGCTGCGCTGAACAGGCAGGAGACTCCGGCAGCGCAGGAGAGGAGGAAGGCTCCGGCAGCGCTGGAGGCGAGGCGCACAGTAGGTCTGATGCGTGGTGCTGGCACTGGTGGTACTGGGCCGAGGACACGCACAGGAAGCCTGGTGCGGGGAGCTGCCACCGGAGGGCTGGGGTGTGGAGGTGGTCCTGGGTAGACCGGACCGTGCAGGCGCACTGGAGCTCTTGAGCACCGAGCCTGCCCAACCTTACCTGGTTGAATACTCCCGGTCGCTCTGCCAGTGCGGCATGGTGGAATAGCCCGCACTGGGTTATGCAGGCGAAACGGGGATACCGAGCGTAAGGCTGGTGCCATGTAAGCTGGCCCAAGGAGACGCACTGGGTACCAGATGCGTAGAGCCGGCTTCATGGCATTTGGCTCGACGCTCAATCTAGCCCGGCCGATACGCGGAGCTGGAATCGAACGCACCGGGCTATGCACCCGCACTGGAGACACCGTGCGCACCACAGCATAACACGGTGCCTGCCCGGTCTCTCTAGCCCCCCAGTAAGCACAGGGAGTTTGCGCAGGTCTCCTACCTGACGTAGCCATACTCCCTGTTAGCCCTGTTCAACCTCGTCGCCGTGCTGCCTCTTCATACCAGCACCTCTCCGCTTTCTTCGCCTCCAGTTCTTCCTTGGGACGGCGATATTCTCCAGGCTGTGCCCAGGGTCCTTTTCCGTCCAATATCTCCTCCCAAGTCCAGAAGTCCTGTGATCGCTGTTGCTGCCTTTGTTGCTTCTCCTGTGGCTACTGCCTGTTGACACGTTGCTTGGTCCGTTTAGGGTGGGTGATTCTGTAACGGGTTTCTTCCAACTCCTCCTCTGACGAAGAGGTGGAACAAGGATCGGACCAAAATGCAACGTGGTTCATTCGATACATCTTTAATGATGAAGAACACGAACAATACAAAACAACAAACGTCGAAAACCGAAACAGCCCTGACTGGTGCAACAAACACAGAGACAGGAACAATCACCCACAAAACCCAACACCAAACAGGATACCTAAATATGGTTCCCAATCAGAGACAATGACTAACACCTGTCTCTGATTGGGAACCATATTTAGGTAGCCTGTTTTGGTGTTTATGGACTCTTCAATTAGTGTCAGCTGCTTGCTGTTGTACTGTGCCTTTTTGGCTCGGAGTGTACGTTTATAGAGTTTTAAAGTCTCACAGTAATGAAGGTGTAATTCACCATTATTTGGGTCTCTGTGCTTTTGGTTGGATAGTGTTCTAAGTTTTTTCCTTATAATTTTACAATCTGCATCAAACCAGTTGTCATCTGTGATCTTTTTTTGTTTAGGTATTTATCAATTTCAATTGTGATTCTTTTGCCGTTTGCCAGAATATATAGTTGATGCTAGATTGATGCCTTCTTTACTGTGAGTGAATGTGGTATCCAGAAAGTTATCTGAGAGTGTTTGGATATTTTGGTTACAGGTTGCTTTCTGATATTCTTCTGTGCTGTTTTGGGCCCATCTGTATGAATTTCTGATGTTGTACAGCTGACTGGGCTGGGAATGTCTGGTTGTTTCCATGTCTGTTCTTTTGAGGTACAACGTAATTTGGCTGTGATCAGACAGAGGTGTTAGTGGCTTGACAGTGAATGAGCTGAGAGAGAAGGGGTCAATGTCTGTGATCATATAGTCTACTGTACTGTGGCCAAGAGGCGAGCAGTAGGTGAATCTCCCCAAAGAGTCCCCCCGTAACCTACCAGTGACAAAGTACAGACCCAGTCTTCGACAGAGCTGCAACAGATCCCTTCCGTTTTTGTTGACGGTGCTGTCACTGTTGTTTCTATGGGGAGATGAAGACAGAAACACTATAGCCTGTAATAAAGCTGTCCCCTCGTGTGGTCTGTCACTGTTGTTTCTATGGGGAGATGAAGACAGAGACACTATGACCTGTAATAAAGCTGTCCCCTCGTGTGGTCTGTCACTGTTGTTTCTATGGGGAGATGAAGACAGAGACACTATAGCCTGTAATAAAGCTGTCCCCTCGTGTGGTCTGTCACTGTTGTTTCTATGGGGAGATGAAGACAGAGACACTATAGCCTGTAATAAAGCTGTCCCCTCGTGTGGTCTGTCACTGTTGTTTCTATGGGGAGATGAAGACAGAGACACTATGACCTGTAATAAAGCTGTCCCCTCGTGTGGTCTGTCACTGTTGTTTCTATGGGGAGATGAAGACAGAGACACTATAGCCTGTAATAAAGCTGTCCCCTCGTGTGGTCTGTCACTGTTGTTTCTATGGGGAGATGAAGACAGAGACACTATAGCCTGTAATAAAGCTGTCCCCTCGTGTGGTCTGTCACTGTTGTTTCTATGGGGAGATGAAGACAGAGACACTATGACCTGTAATAAAGCTGTCCCCTCGTGTGGTCTGTCACTGTTGTTTCTATGGGGAGATGAAGACAGAGACACTATAGCCTGTAATAAAGCTGTCCCCTCGTGTGGTCTGTCACTGTTGTTTCTATGGGGAGATGAAGACAGAGACACTATAGCCTGTAATAAAGCTGTCCCCTCGTGTGGTCTGTCACTGTTGTTTCTATGGGGAGATGAAGACAGAGACACTATAGCCTGTAATAAAGCTGTCCCCTCGTGTGGTCTGTCACTGTTGTTTCTATGGGGAGATGAAGACAGAGACACTATAGCCTGTAATAAAGCTGTCCCCTCGTGTGGTCTGTCACTGTTGTTTCTATGGGGAGATGAAGACAGAGACACTATAGCCTGTAATAAAGCTGTCCCCTCGTGTGGTCTGTCACTGTTGTTTCTATGGGGAGATGAAGACAGAGACACTATAGCCTGTAATAAAGCTGTCCCCTCGTGTGGTCTGTCACTGTTGTTTCTATGGGGAGATGAAGACAGAGACACTATGGCCTGTAATAAAGCTGTCCCCTCGTGTGGTCTGTCACTGTTGTTTCTATGGGGAGATGAAGACAGAGACACTATAGCCTGTAATAAAGCTGTCCCCTCGTGTGGTCTGTCACTGTTGTTTCTATGGGGAGATGAAGACAGAGACACTATAGCCTGTAATAAAGCTGTCCCCTCGTGTGGTCTGTCACTGTTGTTTCTATGGGGAGATGAAGACAGAGACACTATGGCCTGTAATAAAGCTGTCCCCTCGTGTGGTCTGTCACTGTTGTTTCTATGGGGAGATGAAGACAGAGACACTATGGCCTGTAATAAAGCTGTCCCCTCGTGTGGTCTGTCACTGTTGTTTCTATGGGGAGATGAAGACAGAGACACTATGGCCTGTAATAAAGCTGTCCCCTCGTGTGGTCTGTCACTGTTGTTTCTAAGGGTGAGAGTAAGACAGAGACACTATGGCCTGTAATAAAGCTGTCCCCTCGTGTGGTCTGTCACTGTTGTTTCTATGGGGAGATGAAGACAGAGACACTATGGCCTGTAATAAAGCTGTCCCCTCGTGTGGTCTGTCACTGTTGTTTCTATGGGGAGATGAAGACAGAGACACTATGGCCTGTAATAAAGCTGTCCCCTCGTGTGGTCTGTCACTGTTGTTTCTATGGGGAGATGAAGACAGAGACACTATGGCCTGTAATAAAGCTGTCCCCTCGTGTGGTCTGTCACTGTTGTTTCTATGGGGAGATGAAGACAGAGACACTATAGCCTGTAATAAAGCTGTCCCCTCGTGTGGTCTGTCACTGTTGTTTCTATGGGGAGATGAAGACAGAGACACTATAGCCTGTAATAAAGCTGTCCCCTCGTGTGGTCTGTCACTGTTGTTTCTATGGGGAGATGAAGACAGAGACACTATAGCCTGTAATAAAGCTGTCCCCTCGTGTGGTCTGTCACTGTTGTTTCTATGGGGAGATGAAGACAGAGACACTATAGCCTGTAATAAAGCTGTCCCCTCGTGTGGTCTGTCACTGTTGTTTCTATGGGGAGATGAAGACAGAGACACTATAGCCTGTAATAAAGCTGTCCCCTCGTGTGGTCTGTCACTGTTGTTTCTATGGGGAGATGAAGACAGAGACACTATAGCCTGTAATAAAGCTGTCCCCTCGTGTGGTCTGTCACTGTTGTTTCTATGGGGAGATGAAGACAGAGACACTATAGCCTGTAATAAAGCTGTCCCCTCGTGTGGTCTGTCACTGTTGTTTCTATGGGGAGATGAAGACAGAGACACTATAGCCTGTAATAAAGCTGTCCCCTCGTGTGGTCTGTCACTGTTGTTTCTATGGGGAGATGAAGACAGAGACACTATAGCCTGTAATAAAGCTGTCCCCTCGTGTGGTCTGTCACTGTTGTTTCTATGGGGAGATGAAGACAGAGACACTATAGCCTGTAATAAAGCTGTCCCCTCGTGTGGTCTGTCACTGTTGTTTCTATGGGGAGATGAAGACAGAGACACTATGACCTGTAATAAAGCTGTCCCCTCGTGTGGTCTGTCACTGTTGTTTCTATGGGGAGATGAAGACAGAGACACTATAGCCTGTAATAAAGCTGTCCCCTCGTGTGGTCTGTCACTGTTGTTTCTATGGGGAGATGAAGACAGAGACACTATAGCCTGTAATAAAGCTGTCCCCTCGTGTGGTCTGTCACTGTTGTTTCTATGGGGAGATGAAGACAGAGACACTATAGCCTGTAATAAAGCTGTCCCCTCGTGTGGTCTGTCACTGTTGTTTCTATGGGGAGATGAAGACAGAGACACTATAGCCTGTAATAAAGCTGTCCCCTCGTGTGGTCTGTCACTGTTGTTTCTATGGGGAGATGAAGACAGAGACACTATAGCCTGTAATAAAGCTGTCCCCTCGTGTGGTCTGTCACTGTTGTTTCTATGGGGAGATGAAGACAGAGACACTATGGCCTGTAATAAAGCTGTCCCCTCGTGTGGTCTGTCACTGTTGTTTCTATGGGGAGATGAAGACAGAGACACTATAGCCTGTAATAAAGCTGTCCCCTCGTGTGGTCTGTCACTGTTGTTTCTATGGGGAGATGAAGACAGAGACACTATAGCCTGTAATAAAGCTGTCCCCTCGTGTGCTCCTTAGATCAGGTAGTGTTCCTGTGCACGTATTTGTGTCCCCACAGATGAGCACATTTCCCTGGGCCTGGAAATGGAAATCTCTGTTCTCTCTCTCTTGCTCTCTCTCCGTTCTCTCTCTCTCTCCATTCTCTCTCTTGCTTACTCTCTGTTCTCTCTCTCTCCATTCTCTCTCTCTCTCTCTCCCTCTCTCTCTCTCTCTCTCTCCGTTCTCTCTCTCTCTCTGTTCTCCTTCTCTCTCTCTCTCTCTCTCTGTTCTCTCTCTCTCTCTTTTGCTCTCTCTCTCTGTTCTCTCTCTCTTTCTCTCTCTCTCCGTTCTCTCTCTCTCTCTCCATTCTCTCTCTCTCTCTCCCTCTCTCTTTCTCTGGCTCTTTCTCTGTACTCTCTCTCTTGCTCTCTCTCTGTTCTCTCTCTCTCCATTCTCTCTCTTGCTCTATCTCTCCGTTCTCTCTCTCCATTCTCTCTCTCAGTTCTCTCTCTCTCTCTCTCTCTCTCTCTCTATTCTCTCTCTCTCTGTTCTCCCTCTCTCTCTCTCTCTCTCTCTCTGTTCTCTCTCTCTCTTGCTCTCTCTCTGTTCTCTCTCTCTGTTCTCTCTCTCTTGCTCTCTCTCTCCGTTCTCTCTCTCTCCATTCTCTCTCTTGCTCTATCTCTCCGTTCTCTCTCTCCATCCTCTCTCTCTATCGCCGTTCTCTCTCTCTCTCTGTTCTCTCTCTCTTTCTCCATTCTCTCTCTCTTGCTCCGTTCTCTCTCTTTCTCTCTCTCATCGTTCTCTCTCTCTCTCTCTGTTCTCTCTTTCTCTCGCTCCATGCTCTCTCTCATTGTTCTCTTTCTCTCTCTCCATTCTCTCTCTCTCATCGTTCTCGCTCTCTCTCCGTTCTCTCTCTCTCTCTTCCACATATCCTTTTTCACCTTGATGAAGTTGTTTGCAGAGAGCGGGTACAAGGGGTATGGCTTGGCTTGATTCTGGCATCACATAATAAAGTTAAATTGATCAATTTGCAAGTCTTAATTCAATTAAAGTCACTGCGCTTGTTGTCACTTTGTGTTCTGGCTGACAGGTTGGGGAAGTTTTACTCTATAAAAGAATGGAGCGAGCTATAAATATGCCTCTCTCTCCTTCAGCAGATGGCTGGCTGATGTAAGGCTCCATCAGACACAGTGTTCGATTAGAGCTGAGGCAGAGCTATAGAGAACTCTGTATAGGACAGGGCCAAGGCAGAGGTATATAGAACTCTGTATAGGACAGGGCCAAGGCAGAGCTATAGAGAACTCTGTATAGGACAGGGCCAAGGCAGAGCTATATAGAACTCTGTATAGGACAGGGCCAAGGCAGAGCTATAGAGAACTCTGTATAGGACCGGGCGAAGGCAGAGCTATAGAGAACTCTGTATAGGACAGGGCCAAGGCAGAGCTATATAGAACTCTGTATAGGACAGGGCCAAGGCAGTAGTATATAGAACTCTGTATAGGACAGGGCCAAGGCAGAGCTATATAGAACTCTGTATAGGACAGGGCCAAGGCAGAGCTATAGAGAACTCTGTATAGGACAGGGCCAAGGCAGTAGTATATAGAACTCTGTATAGGACAGGGCCAAGGCAGAACTATATAGAACTCTGTATAGGACAGGGCCAAGGCAGAGCTATATAGAACTCTGTATAGGACAGGGCCAAGGCAGAGCTATATAGAACTCTGTATAGGACAGGGCCAAGGCAGAGCTATAGAGAACTCTGTATAGGTCAGGGCCAAGGCAGAGCTATAGAGAACTCTGTATAGGACAGGGCCAAGGCAGAGCTATATAGAACTCTGTATAGGACAGGGCCAAGGCAGTGCTATATAGAACTCTGTATAGGACAGGGCCAAGGCAGAGCTATAGAGAACTCTGTATAGGACAGGGCCAAGGCAGAGCTATAGAGAACTCTGTATAGGACAGGGCCAAGGCAGAGCTATATAGAACTCTGTATAGGACAGGGCCAAGGCAGAGCTATAGAGAACTCTGTATAGGTCAGGGCCAAGGCAGAGCTATAGAGAACTCTGTATAGGACAGGGCCAAGGCAGAACTATATAGAACTCTGTATAGGACAGGGCCAAGGCAGAGCTATATAGAACTCTGTATAGGACAGGGCCAAGGCAGTGCTATAGAGAACTCTGTATAGGACAGGGCCAAGAACTCTGTATAGGTCAGGGCCAAGCAGAGCTAGAAACTCTGTATAGGACAGGGCCAAGGCAGAGCTATATAGAACTCTGTATAGGACAGGGCCAAGGCAGAGCCTATATTGACAACTCTTTATAGGACAGGGTAACAAGGCAGAGCTATACGGAAACTCTAACAAAAGTATAGGTCAGGGCCAAGGCAGAGCTATATAGAACTCTGTATAGGACAGGGCCAAGGCAGAGCTATAGAAAACTCTGTATAGGACAGGGCCAAGGCAGAGCTATAGAGAACTCTGTATAGGACAGGGTCAAGGCAGAGCTATAGAGAACTCTTTATAGGAGAGGGCCAAGGCAGAGCTATATAGAACTCTGTATAGGACAGGGCCAAGGCAGAGCTATATAGAACTCTGTATAGGACAGGGCCAAGGCAGAGCTATAGAGAACTCTATATAGGACAGGGCCAAGGCAGTACTATATAGAACTCTTTATAGGAGAGGGCCAAGGCAGAGCTATATAGAACTCTGTATAGGACAGTCAGCGCTAGGGGGCCAAGGCAGAGCTATATAGAACTCTGTATAGGACAGGGCCAAGGCAGAGCTATATAGAACTCTGTATAGGACATACCAGGCCAAGGCAGAACTAACATAGAGAAAGTATAGGACCCAGGGCCAACTCAGAGCCTGAGAACTCTAAAACAGGGCCAAGGCAGAGGTATACAGAACTCTGTATAGGACAGGGCCAAGGCAGAGCTATAGAGAACTCTGTATAGGACAGGGCCAAGGCAGAGCTATAGAGAACTCTGTATAGGACAGGGCCAAGGCAGAGCTATATAGAACTCTGTATAGGACAGGGCCAAGGCAGAGCTATAGAGAACTCTGTATAGGACAGGGCCAAGGCAGAGCTATAGAGAACTCTGTATAGGACAGGGCCAAGGCAGAGCTATATAGAACTCTGTATAGGACAGGGTCAAGGCAGAGCTATATAGAACTCTGTATAGGACAGGGCCAAGGCAGAGCTATAGAGAACTCTGTATAGGACAGGGCCAAGGCAGAGCTATATAGAACTCTGTATAGGACAGGGCCAAGGCAGAGCTATAGAGAACTCTGTATAGGACAGGGCCAAGGCAGAGCTATAGAGAACTCTGTATAGGACAGGGTCAAGGCAGAGCTATATAGAACTCTGTATAGGACAGGGTCAAGGCAGAGCTATATAGAACTCTGTATAGGACAGGGCCAAGGCAGAGCTATATAGAACTCTGTATAGGACAGGGCCAAGGCAGAGCTATATAGAACTCTGTATAGGACAGGGCCAAGGCAGAGCTATATAGAACTCTGTATAGGACAGGGCCAAGGCAGAGCTATAGAGAACTCTGTATAGGACAGGGCCAAGGCAGAGCTATAGAGAACTCTGTATAGGACAGGGCCAAGGCAGAGCTATAGAGAACTCTGTATTGGACAGGGCCAAGGCAGAGGTATATAGAACTCTGTATAGGACAGGGCCAAGGCAGAGCTATAGAGAACTCTGTATAGGACAGGGCCAAGGCAGAGCTATAGAGAACTCTGTATAGGACAGGGCCAAGGCAGAGCTATATAGAACTCTGTATAGGACAGGGCCAAGGCAGAGCTATAGAGAACTCTGTATAGGACAGGGCCAAGGCAGAGCTATAGAGAACTCTGTATAGGACAGGGCCAAGGCAGAGCTATAGAGAACTCTGTATAGGACAGGGCCAAGGCAGAGCTATAGAGAACTCTGTATAGGACAGGGCCAAGGCAGAGGTATATAGAACTCTGTATAGGACAGGGCCAAGGCAGAGCTATAGAGAACTCTGTATAGGACAGGGCCAAGGCAGAGCTATATAGAACTCTGTATAGGACAGGGCCAAGGCAGAGATTTATAGAACTCTGTATAGGACAGGGCCAAGGCAGAGCTATAGAGAACTCTGTATAGGACAGGGCCAAGGCAGAGCTATAGAGAACTCTGTATAGGACAGGGCCAAGGCAGAGGTATATAGAACTCTGTATAGGACAGGGCCAAGGCAGAGATATATAGAACTCTGTATAGGACAGGGCCAAGGCAGAGGTATATAGAACTCTGTATAGGACAGGGCCAAGGCAGAGCTATAGAGAACTCTGTATAGGACAGGGCCAAGGCAGAGGTATATAGAACTCTGTATAGGACAGGGCCAAGGCAGCATAATGTTGACCGAACACCATGTTGTCAGATGCCTGGCTGATGTTAGCCTCTGTCAGCCACTGACATCTGGCACTGGGTTAGACTCGGGCTAAGACATGAGGCATAACAGCTATAGAGATATCAGCGTTTCTAAAGTATTGGAACAGACTTGAGACTACACAGGTCTAAAGGTTCATCAAGGTCAAAAGGCTCTGCATTAATATAGTGTGTATATCTGAGAGAAGGTAATTTAGTGTTCAGACTCATCAAAACTATAGAGCCCCTTCATATTAAACAGTGGTTGCTGTGTGCTGTCCTCCTCACTCTGTTGGTCCTCCTTTCCCTCCTGCAGCAGAAGACGTTTGCGGCCAGCCCGTACTCAGACCCCATCACGGTGGAGCTCCACAGCGGTATGCCCCTCCATGCTGAGGACCCAGAGATGCTGTGGGTCATGGGCCCTGTCCTGGCTGTTGTACTCATCATCATCATCGTCATCGCCATCCTGCTCTTCAAGAGGTAACTACGCTGCCATGCCAACTTTCTGCTTATAGCTGACAATTGTGGGCACTAAAAAGTTAGGTAGCACCATCGTATTGGCAGAACAATTAGCAACGGTCATCAAAATTGTTAAATAAAAAATAAATAAAAATAATAAATGCAACAGTTGGACAGTGGATGAAGATATTCCAAATATTATACAGCTACGGACAAATATGATTGTTCAGGGATTTCGGTGGAAATTCAGGTATTCAATTTATTGTCAAATGTTTTATCTTTTATCCTTAGAATGCACTCATATATAAGTTTTCTAATGATGTCAGATATAAAAAAATATATTTTGTGTTCAAATAAAGAACATTATATGTGCCTAATTTACATAAATACATAGAGTGTTTTCCATGTATGAATAAATTAACATAACGGGGTAGAACAGGCTTGCAACCACCAACAACTTGCTCTGTCTAGGCCTACCTGCACTCACCTGTGCTGTCCAGACTTCCTCATAAATTACTGTTGTCACATTCTGTTGCATTATTCAACAAATGTGTCAATAGCAGGATTTCCTCAGATGAAAAATTACACTTGGCTCCAGATTACACCTATCTATACATACTTTACATTGTTTGTGAGATCAGACATAATATCACTATAATCCGAGTGTTCATTTTTGGAATTTGCTTTAATTTCAGCGCATCTTATTTATTTTTTACAGTTCAACTGTACTAAATTATTGTTTCCACAAAAAATGTACCTTCTCTTTCAAATTAAATCTAATTTGATTTGTTACAATACAACAGGTGTAGACCTTACAGTGAAATGCTTACTTAACCAACAATGCAGTTTTAAGAAAATACAAAAAAGGAGTAAGAGATAAGAATAACAAATAATTAAAGAGCAGCAGTAAATAACAATAGCGGGGCTATACAGACTATGTCTAGGTGGCTGGAGTCTTTGACAATTCTTAGGGACTTCCTCTGGCACCGCCTGGTATAGAGGTCCTGGATGGCAGGATGCTTGGCCCCGGTGATGTACTGGGCTGTACGCACTACCCTCTGTAGTGCCTTGCGGTCGGAGGATGAGCAGTTGCCATACCAGGCAGTGATGCAACCCGTCAGGATGCTCCCGATGGTGCAGCTGTAGAACCTTTTGAGGATCTGAGGACCCTGCCAAATCTTTTCAGTCTCCGAGGGGGAATAGGTTTTGTCGTGCCCTTTTCACAAATGTCTTGGTGTGTTTGGACCATAGTTTGTTGGTGATGTGGACACCAAAGAACTTGAAGCTCTCAACCTGCTCCACTACAGCCCCGTCGATGAGAATGGGGGTGTGCTTGGCACTCCATTACCTGTAGTTCACAATCATCTCCCTTGTCTTGATCACGTTGAGAGAGATGTTTTTGTCCTTGCACCACACAGTCAGGTCTCTGACCTCCTCCCTATAGGCTGTATCGTCATGTTGTGTCATCAGCAAACTTAATGATGGTGTTGGAGTTGTGCCTGGCCATGCAGTCACGAGTTAACAGGGAGTACAGGAGGGGACTGAGCACGCACCCCTGAGGGGCCCCCATGCTGAGGATCAGCGTGGCAGATGTGTTGTTACCTACCCTTACCACCTGGGGGCTGCCCGTCAGGAAGTCCAGGATCCAGTTGCAGAGGGAGGTGTTTAATCCCCGGGTCCTTAGCTTAGTGAGAGCTTTGAGGGCACTATGATGTTAAACACTGAAATGTAGTCAATGAACAGCATTCTCACATAGGTGTTCCTTTTGTCCAGGTGTGAAAGGGCAGTGTGGAGTGTAGTAGAGATTACATTATCTGTGGATCTGTTGGTGCGGTATACAAATTGGAGTGGGCCTAGGGTTTCTGGGATAAAGGTGTTGATGTGAGCCATGACCAGCCTTTCAAAGCATTTCATGACTACAGACATGATTGCTATGGGTCGGTAGTCATTTAGTCAGGTTACCTTAGTGTTCTTGGGCACAGGGACTATGGAGGTCTCCTTGAAACATGTTGATATTACAGACTCGGACAGGGAGAGGTTGAAAATGTCAGTGAAGACACTTGCTAGTTGTTCAGCGCGTGCTCGGAGTACATGTTCTGGTAATCCCTCTGGACCAGCGGCCTTGTGAATGTTGACCTGTTTAAAGGTCTTACTCACGTCAGCTGCGGAGAGCGTGATCACATACTTTCTTGTGATGCAAGTGTCGAGACGATGCGTTAAATCCCTGATGAAGCTTTAGCGTTCTTTCCAAATTCCATTGAGCCCATTTCATCCATTAAATGGCTGTGTTTAACAGGTCATTACCAACATTTCCACAGTCGTAATGTCAACGGAAAAAAACTACAGGCACAAGCAAGAGTATGAAAGAGTCGCAGGAGTAAAATAAAAACAATCCAGAAAGATTTAGGTGACAAGTGGATTTCGCACCCCTCAAACACAGGAAGTAGATGGCTGGAAAAGACACATCCTCAGGTGGGCGGGCACGCCTCAAACACAGGAAGTAGATGGCTGGAAAAGACACATCCTCAGGTGGGCGGGGTCCCCTCAAACACAGGAAGTGGATGGCTGGAAAAGACAGATCCTCAGGTGGGCGGGGCACCCCTCAAACACAGGAAGTAGATGGCTGGAAAAGACAGATCCTCAGGTGGGCGGGGCACCCCTCAAACACAGAAAGTAGATGGCTGGAAAAGACAGATCCTCAGGTGGGCGGGGCACCCTCAAACACAGGAAGTAGATGGCTGGAAAAGACAGATCCTCAGGTGGGCGGGGCACCCCTCAAACACAGGGAGTAGATGGCTGGAAAAGACAGATCCTCAGGTGGGCGGGGCACCCCTCAAACACAGGAAGTAGATGGCTGGAAAAGACAGATCCTCGGGTGGGCGGGGCACCCCTCAAACACAGGAAGTAGACGGCTGGAAAAGACAGATCCTCAGGTGGGCGGTGCACCCCTCAAACACAGGAAGTAGACCGCTGGAAAAGACAGATCCTCAGGTGGGCGGGGCATGCTCATTGCTAGAACAATTGCTGCAATGAATGTGCAACAGGGCACTCTGGTGTTTGTGGATAGATTTTCAGCTGTACATGGCTGCTTGTGTTCTCAGGAAAGTGACATTATTGCTAAGGATAGTTAGGACATGACTGAAAACAGTGTTTTTTCATCATTTTGACAGCCAAATGTTTCAAGCAATAATATGTTATCTCTGAGGTTTGTTATTCAATGTTTATCTAATATCTGACTCCTTGAATTATCATCTTAAAGCAGTCCCCAGAGGTTTTATTTTCCCTCTTTAGCTTAACTTACAACCATAAAACAAGTTGTATTTAAGATTGATTATAAATGACATCTGTTCGTTGGAGTTCAGTGGTTCCTCAATTAAGACAGACAGGCATTCATCTAGCCTGGGCCTGATGGCTCTATGAGGACTTTCTCCTTGGAGTGGGCACATGGGAGGCTGCTCAGTCAAGTAGCCTGCAGCCCTGCTGTCTCACGCAGGTTAACAGTTGGCCCAGCCGTGTTTTCTCTGCTCTGTTTGAGTGGGGCTGTCCTTAGGCCAGACATCTGGAGCTTCTGACTGAGCAAGCTTTAGAGAGAGAGGGAAGAGGAGGATCCATATGGTCCCTTCCGCTGATGATGACATCTCCGCTAGCTACAACACTGTTGGGGACATGTTGGGATGGGTTGGGCCTCCTCTCTCTGTCGCTGTCGATCTGTTCAACTCTTTCGTCACCATCCTCTCTTACTGGGTGTTCAGTCTTTCATTCTAAAACCAGAGAGAGACTCTTCAGTCTCTGGGGTAGCTCTCCTTACTTCTCAGAAGGCTTCACCTTACTTCTCCTTAGTCTGGTGATCAGAAGGAGCCAGAGCTCAACTCGCTTGTACACACCAACCCAGGAAAGTAAAGTAGTGAGCTGAACTCAGCTGAACAAGTAATTCAATTTTATTTAAAAAAAAATTCAGGTGTAAGTCCTTTTGTCTTTGAGGGCAGTTGTCCGTGAGAACACAGAGCACTGCAGAGAGCGTTAGCTGCTCTCTGTGTGGATAAGCCCAGCCAGGCTGGCTTCAATGGAAGGAGGGTGGATGATTTCTTCACAGCAAGTGAGAATAAATCTTTTGAAGTGGCCCGATTTAGCATGCCTATTTGACTGCATAGGCCTATAGCTCTCTGAAGTCCAAACCAGGAGCCATTGCAACTTTGTATGACTTGGAAGTAATTTAGCTAAAATGGATTATCCTCAAACTGAAATGAATGTAACCTCAACAAAATGTAAAATACAGTTGAAGAGGCCGATCGAAAGACATTTCAACATTTGCAAAAGTGGTGAAACAGAGGTTATGTATATAGGGGTGAAACAGGCTACTGGGCACACACTGGTTGAATCAATGTTGTTTCCACATCATTTCAAAAACATTACGTGGAATAGATGTTGAATTGTTACCAGTGGGAGAAATTATGTATATGAGAACACCATCCTCATCTTTCCACACAATGTATTAGGATGAAAGTTCATACCAGGACATTAGTTGTAAGATGCAGCCTACTGTATTTCCACTCAGCTAGTACAATATTTACATCAAGTAACCTAAAGGAGCATAGTGCACCATCATTAAACCTGTCCAACACCACAGAATATAATATCCTCCCGGCCTTTTCTCATAGCATATGCATTTTAAGAGAAAGGGTTGTAAAGAAAAATATTATATTAAAAAAAAAACTTGTTGAAGATTATCATAGTGGCAGGGATTGAGATCTGGGCCCCTAGAGGAAAAACTCATTTTCTAAATGTCAGCGTCGACATCTGAATAAAAGTGCAGGGCTGAGAGGGTGGAGGAGGGAGGGAAAGGGAGGGAGGGAGGGATAAAGGGGTGCAGTATAAATCTGGTTCCCTATCCACTGCCTCTATGCTTCATCCCTGCTGCTGACAATCTGTCATTTAATCCTCCCTCTATCTCTTTCCCTCTTTCTCTCTGTCTTCTCCCTCACTCACTTCCGCCCTGCTTTCTGTGGATGCAGCAAAAAAGAAAGGTTAGTATTTCTTTCCTGCGGGGTATACTACAAAGTAGAATCAATGAGTTAGCCAGCTAACTTGCCTAAATATTCAGAAAAATACATTTGGGGGGGGGGAAGTATAAGCTTGAAATGGGCATGGTCTAAAAAACATATACCTACATTTAGCTTTCTAAATTAATCAGACAAACTATAGTTTTTTCTGGTTGTTTTTCAAAGTTATCTGGCTAACTAATTGAACCTACTTTGTAGTATGTTTGACACATTTACACCCCTTTCCCCCTTCTCTAACCCTGACGTGGCTGTCACTCTGCAGCACAGCCACCCTCTCCCCGCTCCTCCCCTCCCCTTACTCCACTCTTCTTCTCTATAAAATGTGCTTCTGGGTCAGGCTGCTCTGTTCTGTTCTGACTCAGTGACAGACTGACATGCTCTTTGTTTCTGCTACACTGTCAAGATCACACATCACACCACTATGCTATGTCTTGTTTCTTTGGCTGGTGTGTTGTTGGGTGTTTTTTCACAAGAGACATACAGTACCAGTCAAAAGTTTGGACACACCTACTCATTCAAAGGTTTTTATTTATATTTACTATTTTCTACATTGTAGAATAATAGTGAAGACATTAAAACTATGAAATAACACATGGAATAATGTAGTAACCAAAAAAGTGTTTAACAAATCAAAATATATTTTAGATTTTAGATTCTTCAAAATAGCCACCCATTGCCTTGATGACAGCTTTGTACACTCTTGGCATTCTCTCAACCAGCTTCACCTGGAATGCTTTTCCAACAGTCTTGAAGGAGTTCCCACAAATGCTGAGCACTTGTTGGCTGCTTTTCCTTCCAATTGGGTTGAGGTCGGGAGATTGTGGAGGCCAGGTCATCTGATGCAGCACTCCACCGCTCTCCTTCTTTGTCAAATAGCCCTTACACACCCTGGAGGTGAGTTGGGTCATTGTCCTGTTGAAAAACAAATGATAGTCCCACTAAGCGCAGACCAGATGGGATGGCATATCGCTGCAGAATGCTTTGGTAGCCATGCTGGTTAAGTGTGCCTTGAATTCTAAATAAATCACTGACAGTATCACCAGCAAAGCACCCCCACACCATCACACCTCCTCCTCCATGCTTCACGGTGGGAACCATACATGTGGAGATCATCCGTTCACCTACTCTGCTTCTCACAAAGAAGCAGAGTTAAAAAGCAACTCTCTTCTTATTGGTGTCCTTTAGTAGTGGTTTCTTTGCAGCAATTCAACCATGAATGACTGATTCTCACAGTCTCCTTTGAATAGTTGATGTTGAGATGTGTCTGTTACTTGAACACTGTGAAGCATTTATTTGGGCTGCAATCTGAGGCTGGTAACTCTAATGAACTTATCGTCTGCAGCAGAGGTAACTTTGGGTCTTCCTTTCCTGTGTCGTTCCTCATGAGAGACAGCTTCATCATATCACCTGATGGTTTTTGCAACTGCACTTCAAGAAACTTCAAAAGTTCTTGAAATGTTCCTGATTAACTGACCTTCATGTCTTAAAGTATTGATGGACTGTCGTTTCTCTTTGCTTATTTGAGCTGTTCTTGCCATAATACGGACTTGGTCTTTTACCAGAAAGGGCTATCTTCTGTATACCACCCCTACCTTGTCACAACACAACTGATTGGCTCAAACACATTAAGAAGGAAAGAAATTCCACAAATGAACTTTTAACAAGGCACACCTGTTAATTGAAATGCCCTCGTGAAGCTGGTTGAGAGAATGCCAAGGGTGTGCAAAGCTGTCATCAAGGCAAAGGGTGGCTACTTTAAAGAATATAAAATCTAAAAGATATTTAGATTTGTTTAGCACTTTTTTGATTACTACATATTTCATATGTGTTATTTCATAGTTTTGATGTCTTCCTACAATGTAGAAAGTAGTGAAAATGAAGAAAAACTCTGTCATGGGTGTCATTGGAAGTAGACCAAAGTGCAGCGTGATGAACGTACATTTTCTTTTTATTTGAATGTCACCAACAAAACAATACAAAACGACCGTGACGCTTACAGGACTAAGTACCAAAAACAAAGTTAACTACCCACCCTGAAAGAAGGGGAAAAAGGGCTACCGAAGTATGATTCCCAATCAGAGACAACGATAGACAGCTGTCCCTGATTAAGAACCATATCCGGCCAACACATAGAAACACAAATCAGAGAAATAAAGGACATAGAATGCCCACCCAAATCACACCCTGACCAAACCAAAAAGAGACTAATAAAAAAGGCTCTCTAAGGTCATGGCGTGAAAAACCCTTGAATGAGTAGGTGTGTCCAAACTATTGATTAGTACTGTATACATATTAAAGTACAAAAACACAGTCATAGGAAGGATAAATAAAACATAAAAAACATTCCTTCACAAATAAGTCTCCAATCAATCCTTTAAATTGCCTGAACGGCACCACACCATCAAAATGAAATGTATTTATAATTTTGTACCAGCAATACGGTGCATTAAAACTTAAAGCAGATTCACCTAGCTCAGTGGAGACCCTAGGAACCTCAGAGTTAACCAATCCTGTTACGGGTTAGGCAACTCAGGTGTCTATTTTTTATTCATTTAAATGTAACCTTTATTTAACTAGGCAAGCCAGTTAAGAACAAATTCTTATTTACAATGACGGCCTACCTCGGCCAAACCCGGACCACGCTGGGTCAATTGTGCGCCGCCCTATGGGACTCCCAATCACGGCCAGATGTGATGCAGCCTGGATTCAAACCAGGGACTGTAGTGACGCCTCTTGCATTGAGATGCAGTGCCTTACACCACTGTGCCACTTGGTTCTAAACTTCAACAGCCGTTAGATAAGACAGAAATTTATGAAGTAGCGCCTACAGGTCTTTAGTGAAGTCCAAGCAACCTTTTCATATAGGGTGCAGTGATGAGTATCAAAACTGTCAGCTGTAACAAAACAAAGGGCACTATGGTAGATGGCACCTAAAGGTTTAAGTATTAGCAGCTGCACTTTGATAAATACTATCACCATAATTAAGAACAGATTATAAGGTTGACTTAATAATCTGCTTTCTACTGCTTAGAGAAAGGCACGATCTGTTTCTGTAGAAAAAGTCAACTTTAAATGTTAGCTTCTTAACCAGCCTATCTATGTATTTTTTAAATGTAAAATCCAAATCAAGCCAAATGCATAGGTATTTACACTACTGTTCAAAAGTTTGGGGTCACTTAGAAATGTCCTTGTTTTTTAAAGAAAAGCTATTTTTTTTGTCCATTTAAAATAACATCAAATTGATCAGAAATACAGCGTAGACATTGTTAATGTTGTAAATGACTATTGTAGCTGGAAACGGCTGATTATTTATAGAATATCTACATAGGCGTACAGAGGCCCATTATCAGCAACCATCACTCCTGTGTTCCAATGGCACGTTGTGTTAGCTAATCCAAGTTTATCATTTTAAAAGTCTAATTGATCATTAGAAAACCCTTTTGCAATTCTGTTAGCACAGCTGAAAACAGTTGTGCTGTTTAACCCCATGAATCACGATGGGTTAGGAGTTAGGGTTAGAGCATTAGGTTTAGGGTTAGGAGTTAGGGTTAGGAGTTAGGGTTAGGAGTTAGGGTTAGAGCGTTAGGTTTAGGAGTTAGGGTTAGGGTTAGGAGTTAGGGTTAGAGCGTTAGGTTTAGGGTTAGGAGTTAGGATTAGTTTATGGTTAGGAGTTAGGGTTTGGGTTAGGAGTTAGGGTTAGGGTTAGGAGTTAGGGTTAGAGCGTTAGGTTTGGGTTAGGAGTTAGGATTAGTTTAGGGTTAGGAGTTAGGGTTAGGGTTAGGAGTTAGTTAGGGTTAGGAGTTAGGGTTAGAGCATTAGGTTTAGGGTTAGGAGTTAGGATTAGGTTTAGGGTTAGGAGTTAGGGTTAGGAGTTAGGGTTAGAGTTAGTTAGGTTTAGGGTTAGGGAGTTAGGGTTAGGGTTAGGGTTAGGGTTAGGAGTTAGGGTTAGGGTTAGGAGTTAGGGTTAGAGTTAGGTTTAGGTTAGGTTAGGGTTAGGAGTTAGGGTTAGTTAGGGTTAGGAGTTAGGGTTAGGGTTAGTTAGGTTTAGGGTTAGGAGTTAGGGTTAGGGTTAGGAGTTAGGGTTAGGGTTAGGTTAGGGTTAGGGTTAGGAGTTTAGGTTAGGAGTTAGGGTTAGGGTTAGGAGTTAGGAGTTAGGGTTAGGCGTTAGGTTTAGGGTTAGGAGTTAGGATTAGTTTAGGTTAGGGTTAGGAGTTAGAGCATTAGGTTTAGGGTTAGGAGTTAGGATTAGGTTTAGGGTTAGGAGTTAGGGTTAGGAGTTAGGGTTAGGAGTTAGGGTTAGGGTTAGGAGTTAGGGTTAGAGCGTTAGGTTTAGGTTAGGAGTTAGGATTAGTTTAGGGTTAGGAGTTAGGGTTAGGAGTTAGGGTTAGGAGTTAGGGTTAGGGTTAGGAGTTAGGGTTAGAGCATTAGGTTTAGGGTTAGGAGTTAGGATTAGGTTTAGGGTTACCAGGAGCCAGTTAGGGTTAGGAGTTAGGCCAGGAGTTAGGGTTAGGGTTAGGCCAGGGTTAGGAGTTAGGGCCAGGAGTTAGGGTTAGGAGTTAGGGTTAGGCCAGGCCAGGCCAGGCCAGGGTTAGGGTTAGGAGTTAGGCCAGGCCAGGAGTTAGGGTTAGGAGTTAGGCCAGTTAGGCCAGGGTTAGAGGCCAGGCCTTAGGCCAGGAGCCAGGCCAGGCCAGGAGTTAGGGCCAGGCCAGGTTTAGGGTTAGGAGTTAGAGTTAGGGTTAGGCCAGGCCAGTTAGGCCAGAGCGTTAGGCCAAGGCCAGGAGACAGGGCCAGGCCAGGCCAGGGTTAGGAGTTAGGGTTAGGAGTTAGGCCAGGCCAGGAGTTAGGTTAGAGCAGGCCAGGTTTAAGGCCAGGCCAGGTTTAGGCCAGGGTTAGGAGTTAGGCCAGGAGTTAGGGTTTAGGAGTTAGGCCAGGCCAGGCCAGGCCCAGGGTTAGGAGTTAGGCCAGGCCAGGCCAGGCCAGGAGTTAGGGCCAGGCCAGGCCAGGCCAGGCCAGGCCAGGCCAGGAGTTAGGGTTTGAGCCATTAGGCCTAGGGTTAGGAGTTAGGCCAGGCCAGGCCAGGAGCCAGGTTTAGGCCAGGAGTTAGGCCAGGCCAGGAGTTAGGCCAGGCGCCAGGTTTAGGCCAGGCCAGGGATTAGGCCAGGCCAGGGTTAGGCCAGTTAGGCCAGGCCAGGAGTTAGGGCCTTGAGCGCCAGGCCTTAGGCCAGGAGTTAGGGTTAGGCCAGGAGTTGGGTAGGCCAGGTTAGGCCAGGCGCCAGGTTTAGGGGCCAGGGTTAGGGTTAGGCCAGGCCAGGGCCAGGAGTTAGGGTTAGGCCAGGCCAGGGTTAGAGCAGGTTTAGGCCAGGAGTTAGGCCAGGTTTAGCCAGGTTAGGAGTTAGGCCAGGCCAGGAGTTAGGGGCCAGGAGTTAGGCCAGGGCCAGGCCAGGCCAGGGTTAGGAGCCAGGCCAGGCCAGGCCAGGCCAGGAGGCCAGGTTTAGGGTTAGGAGTTAGGGTTAGGCCAGGCCAGGAGCCAGGCCAGGCCAGGAGTTAGGGTTAGGCCAGGGGTTAGGAGGGCCAGGCCAGGCCAGGGTTAGGCCAGGCCAGGAGCCAGGCCAGGAGCCAGGGTTAGGAGCCAGGCCAGGGTTAGGCCAGTTAGGCCAGGCCAGGGTTAGGAGCCAGGGTTAGGCCAGGCCAGGCCAGGCCAGTTAGGCCAGGCCAGGGCCAGGGGTTAGGGCCAGGCCAGGCCAGGCCAGGCCAGGGTTAGGCCAGGCCAGGCCAGGAGCCAGGCCAGGAGCCAGGCCAGGCCCAGGCCAGGCCAGGGCCAGGCCAGGTTAGGCCCAGGCCAGGCCAGGCCAGGCCAGGCCAGGCCAGGGTTAGGCCAGGCCAGAGCCAGGCCAGGCCAGGCCAGGCCAGGCCAGGCCAGGCCAGGCCAGGCCAGGGTTAGGCCAGGCCAGGCCAGGCCAGGAGGCCAGGCCAGAGGCCAGGCCAGGCCAGGAGGAGGCCAGGCCAGGAGCCAGGCCAGGCCTAGGCCAGGGCCAGGCCAGGCCAGGCCAGGCCAGGGTTAGGCCAGGCCAGGCCAGGGTTAGGAGGCCAGGCCAGGGGCCCAGGCCAGGCCAGGCCAGGCCAGTTAGAGGCCAGGCCAGGCCAGGTTTAGGGCCAGGCCAGGCCAGGCCAGGTTTAGGCCAGGCCAGGCCAGGAGGCCAGGCCAGGAGCCAGGCCAGGCCAGGAGTTAGGCCAGGCCAGGCCAGGCCAGGCCAGGCCAGGCCAGGCCAGGCCAGGCCAGGCCAGGCCGCAGGCCAGGTTTAGGCCAGGCCAGGCCAGGCCAGGAGTTAGGCCAGGCCAGGGCCAGGCCAGGCCAGGTTAGGAGTTAGGGTTAGGCGCCAGGTTTAGGCCAGGAGCCAGGGGTTAGGCCAGGGTTAGCCAGTTAGGCCAGGGTTAGGGCCAGGCCAGGGTTAGGAGGCCAGGGTTAGGTTTAGGCCAGGAGTTAGGCCAGAGCGTTAGGCCAGGCCAGGAGCCAGGAGTTAGGGTTAGGCCAGGGTTAGGGTTAGGTTTAGGCCAGGAGTTTGGGTTAGGCCAGGCCAGGAGTTAGGGTTAGGGGGCCAGGAGTTAGGGTTAGAGGTTAGGCCAGGGTTAGGAGTCCAGGCCAGGCCAGGGTTAGGCCAGGGCCAGGCATTAGGCCAGGGTTAGGAGTTAGGCCAGGAGTTAGGCCAGGTTTAGGCCAGGAGTTAGGGTTAGGCCAAGGTTAGGAGTTAGGGTTAGAGCATTAGGTTTAGGGTTAGGAGTTAGGATTAGGTTTAGGGTTAGGAGTTAGGGTTAGGTTTTGGGTTAGGAGTTAGGGTTAGGCCAGCGTTAGGTTTTGGGTTAGGAGTTAGGGTTAGGTTTAGGCCAGGAGTTATGGTTAGGTTTAGGGTTAGGCCAGTTAGGGCCAGGAGCGTTAGGTTTAGGGTTAGGCCAGGCGTTAGGCCCAGGGTTAGGAGTTAGGATTAGGCCAGGGTTAGGAGTTAGGCCAGGCGTTAGGTTCAGGGTTAGGGTTAGGGTTAGGTTTAGGGTTAGGAGTTGGGGTTAGAGCCAGGTTTAGGGTTAGGAGTTAGGGTTAGGTTTAGGGTTAGGCCTAGGGTTAGGAGTTAGGTTTAGGGTTAGGAGTTAGGCCAGGTTAGCCAGGGTTAGGCCAGGTTTAGGGTTAGGAGTTAGGGTTAGGTTTAGGGTTAGAGCGTTAGGTTCAGGCCAGGAGTTAGGGTTAGGAGTTAGGCCAGGGTTAGGCCAGGCCAGGGTTAGGGTTAGGGTTAGGAGTTAGGGTTAGGAGTTAGGGGTAGAGCGATAGGTTTAGGGTTAGGAGTTAGGGTTAGGTTTAGGGTTAGGAGTTGGGGTTAGAGCATTAGGTTTAGGGTTAGGAGTTAGGGTTAGATTTAGGGTTAGGAGTTAGGGTTAGAGCGTTAGGTTTAGGGTTAGGAGTTAGGGTTAGGAGTTAGGTTTAGGGTTAGGAGTTAGGGTTAGGAGTTAGGGTTAGGGTTAGGAGTTAGGGTTAGGAGTTAGGGTTAGAGCGTTAGGTTTAGGGTTAGGAGTTAGGGTTAGGTTTAGGGTTAGGAGTTGGGGTTAGAGCATTAGGTTTAGGGTTAGGAGTTAGGGTTAGAGCGTTAGGTTTAGGGTTAGGAGTTAGGGTTTGAGCATTAGGTTTAGGGTTAGGGTTAGGAGTTAGGGTTAGGGTTAGGTTTAGGTTAGGGTTAGAGCGTTATGTTTTGGTTAAGGGTTAGGGAAAATAAGATTTTGAATGAGAATCAATTGTTTGGTCCCCATAAGGATAGTAAAACAAACATGTGTGTTAGTGTGTTTGTCTGCAGCTCTCACGCCTTTCAAATTAAAAGCCAAAGTTGCAGTTAAAATTGCATGATGTTCCCTATGCAATAGTCAGAATAACAAAGTGCCCCTCCCCAGACCTCCTTATGTCATGCCTCCATGCTTTATTATGATCTCCATCTCCAATGTTTGTCCCAAATAGCCCCATATTCCCTATATAGTGGACTACTTTTTACCGGAGCCCTATGGGATTTTGTCAAAAGTACTGCACTGCATAGGGTATAGGTTGCTATCTGAGACTCAGTCTAAGTTTAGGGCTAGTAACGTAACTGTCACCTCCCATAGACAGCTATGCATGGCAGCACTAATAGCTTTCCCTGTGAGACAGCCAGCTGAACACATCAGTAGCATCACTCAGCAATGGAGGCTGCTGCACTCAGACACACGTTAGCGCGATGTTAGTGCTACCCAAAGAAATAAACACAGGCTTTAGTGCATAAGTGTGGCAGCAGCTGTAACATGGCAACACTTAAGACCTCAGTTAGCATGCTAGCGCTAGGAGACACGCTGTGGTGTGTTGGGAATGAAGGACATAGGCTCCAACAGATGTGCTCTCTCTACAACACTCTCACTCGCTCTTCTCTCTATCCCCCGATAGTCCCTCTCTCTCTCTCACCATCCCTTCCGCTCTCCTCCCTTTATTTTCTGTTCTCTCGCTCCCTCCATCTCCCTTCCTTCCTCCCTCTCTCTCCTCCCACACCCTTCCTCCTTCCCTCTCTCCCTTCCCTCCCTCTCCCCCACCCCCCCTCTATCTCCCTCTATCTCCTCTCTTTCTTTCTCCACCTCTGTAATTAGCAAGCCTTCCTACTCTGTCACTGCGGCTGATCTGTTAATTGCTCAGCCTGTTTGTTTTCACACGTTCATATGGGGGAAATTAGAGGTTTTAATGAGCGTAAACCCAAAACTGTGTCACCACTTCCCCCAGCTGTGTAGACAGTGAAGTGGGTCCTCACCTCGTCAACTGAGGAACACACAGCACGGCAGACACACCGTGTTATTTATCAAGGTATTTAACGGCACCCTATTCACTATATAGTGCACTACTTTTAATCCGAGCGGAAGGCACTAGTCCAAAGTAGTGCACTATAGGGAGTAGGTTGCCCTTTGGGACGTAAAACTACTACTCACTGAAGAGTAGAGGTATGCCTCTGCTTCAGGGAGTTACACACCTCAACAGACACAACATCAGCCTTTTAACTCCACTCCAGGCACAGTATCTTCCACATCAATGCAGGAACCAACAGCTATCTCAATGACACAGTCATGATACAACAGTGATGGTTCTGTGACTGGGGTTTCCAGCCAGCTGACCACTACAGTGTGGTTACATTCTAATGCCCATACAATCATACCACCTCCTTCAGCCTACCACCATACATGCCCAATGACATGACTTATTTATAAGTAGTATGCTAGTGTTTTTATTGGAACTCCTCTCATGGTCTCTCCTCCCTGCCTCTCTCCCCAGGAAACGAGCATCTCCCTCGGCCAAGGATGAGCACTCTGCTGGGGTGAAGGACTCTCTGCTGACCCACTCCTCTGATCCTGTGGAAATGAGACGACTCAACTATCAGACACAAGGTATAGACACACACACACACACACACACAAGGTATAGACACACACACACACACACACACACACACACTAGCACGCACGATTTATAGACACACACACAAACACTAGCACGCACGATTTATAGACACACACACACACACACACACACACTAGCACGCACGATTTATAGACACACACAAAGTCACAGACCCAGACACACTAGCAGACAAACAACCACTGACACACTTATATTCAGATGTAGCTGTTGTTCAACCATGGCCAAACTATCCACCTCAGTGCCTGCAGACAAATCTCCAACAAGGTAACTTATAAAACCTGGTCTCTATTCACACCACTGCTCACAGTCTCTGACACTCCTATGATATGATACAATCTGATGAATGTGTAGCTATTGGTAACCACTGTGCTACGAGAAGCAATTGAATGCAGTTCACATGCCTTCAAGTATAAAACACTTCAGAGTTAAGGCTTCTACTGTATTCAGATGATTCAGATTAACTACAACAATATCAGATGTTGGTTATCGCAAATGAAACATGGTTTTGATGAGTTGAAAGTGGATAATAATCCGTCCAGTTTATACTCTGTACTGGATATCGTCATCTTGTCTTTGTAATATCGGAGGATTGTTGTGGATGTGAAGGATTGTCACATGGCTTAGTGCACAATGATCATATGTCTTGTTGTATTAGTAGTATGTGGGTGTCAGTGAAGTTGGAAAGGGAGTGGCTGTAGTTGAGGATGAGGACTGTCTATCGGTTAACAACCCAAAGCTCTGGTCTAGTTGACGAGATGTCCTCTCTCTCTTCACCTTCATTTATGACCATTATAGAAATAAGCCTTAAAGGTCTGTTAACATATAACACACCCTGCCCATGCTGCTTCTCATCTCAATGTGAAGTAAAGCGAGAGAGAGGGGGGGTGGTTGCATGGGAATTGTTACAGTATATATTATCCATCTGTTTTCAGTGGCTCTTCGGCTCTTCTGGTGGGCCCTAATGGAACTCTATTCCATATGGGTCCTGGTTGAAAGTATTGTACTATTTAGGGAATAGGGTACCGTTGTGGACGCATGCTCTCTGTCTCTTCTTCTAGTGGACTGCACTGACCCAGCTTGGTAATTAAACACTGTTGAATGCAGCATGGAGAGTCTTGAGCTTTGAACTTAGCAGAGGAATTAAGCCCACCGAATCTCTCTCTAACTCATTCTCTGAACATCAAACTCGTTCTGTCTCACCCTTGGTTTCTGAATCCTCTTCTCTCTCGCATCTCTCTTCTCTTTCCTCTCTCTCGCTACCTCTCTCATCTCTCTCTTCTCTCTCTTCTCTATCTTTTATCTCTCTCCTCTATCTTTTCTCTCCCTCTATCTTTTCTCTCCCTCTCTCTCTTCTCTGTTTTCTCTCTCCTCTCCTCTCCTCTCTCTTCTTTGTTTTCTCTCTCCTCTCCTCTCTTCTCTATCGTTTCTCTCTCTCACCTTCTCTCTCTTTCTTCTCTCTTTTTTTCTCTCTCTCTTCTCTATCTTTTCTCTCTCTCCATCTTTCTCTCTCTCTCCTTTCTCTCTCTCTCCTCTATCTTTTATCTCTCCTCTCTCTCCTCTCTCCTCGCTCTCTTTATCTTTTCTCTCTCTCCTCACTCTCTCTTCTTTATCTTTTCTCTCTCCCCTTTCTATATTTCTCTCTCTCCTTTCTCCCTCTCTTCTCTATATTTTTTCCCTCTCCTTTCTCTCTCTCTCTTCTCTATCTTTTATCTCTCTCCTCTCTCTCCTCATCTTTTCTGTCTCTCCTCTCTCTTTAACTTTTCTCTCTCTCCTCTCTCTCTCTTCAATATATTTTCTCTCTCTCCTCTCTGTCTCTATCTTTTCTTTCTTTTCTCTTTCTCTTCTCTCTCCTCTCTCTCTCTCTTCAATAAATTTTTTCTCTCTCTCCTCTCTCTCTCTATCTTTCTCTCTTTTCTCTTTCTCTTCTCTCTCTCCTCTCTCTCTCTCGCTAACGCACAACTCTTACTTTATGAGCTCTCTCTCGCCCTCTTTCTCTCCTTCTCTCTATGTGCCTTATCTCCCTCTCTCTAACTCTTCATGTCATTCCTATTTTCATCTCTTTCAAACCCTCTCTTCACTCTCCCCGCTCCACCCCTCCCTCCCTCTCTCCATCACTCTGTGGGTGTTTTCTAGTAGTTTGCTATGAGATCGGCAGCTTGTGAGTCTCTAGCAGTAGGGGGTACATAGCAGATGTTGTTTACACAAATAGAGGCAGGTATGTTGTTGACTAATTTTCCAGCCTCTTACAATTTGTGTCCTTGTGAGCACAATAAAGATGTGTTCTAATAGCTCAGTTCTATACTATTGATGCCTCTGTTGTCTACTTAAGCACTTTACAGAGTAGTAGTAACTATAGTCAAGAATATGCTTTCAAGTATATGTCTCAGACAGTTATGTGTCATGGTAGACCTGGACACAATATTGTGAAGTGAAATCGAACAATTCAGTTTGGATCCAGGCTACTGTCATGGATGGAGACTGAAACTAAGAGGACTGTTGGAATTCCAGGCTAACAGACTGACTCCCTTCAGGTGTACAGACATATACACAGCCAGGCCCTTCTGAAAACCTTGGGTCTCTTTCTCTTTCTCTTTCTCTATCCCTTTTTCTCTTTCTCCTAATCCTTCTTTACCCTCTTCTCTTCTCCCCTCCTCCCCTCCCTTCCCCCTTTAACATGAATGATCCCTCTGGTATTGGTTGTTGAGTACGACACACCGACCTCCCCCATCTTCTCCCCACAGGTTCCAGTGACCCCAGTTGCCCGAACACTCCAAGTTAGTTTCCATTCCTCGTGTGTTTTCTACCTATTTAAACCCATCCCCATCCTCTCTCTGTGTCTCTCTCACTCTCTCTCTCTCTCTCTCTCTCTCTCTCTCTCTCTCCGTCTCTGTCTCTAACTCTCCCTCTCTCTCACTCACTCTCTCACTCTGTCTCGCTCACTCTCTCTCTCTCTCTCTCTCTCTGTCTCACTCACTCACTCTCTCTCTCTCTCTCTCTCTCTCTCTCTGTCTCGCTCTCTCTCTCTCTCTGTCTCGCTTTCTCTCACTCTCTCTGTCTCTCACTCTCCATCTCTCTCTCTCTCTCTCTCTCTCTCTCTCACTCACTCACTCACTCACTCACTCACTCACTCACTCACTCACTCACTCACTCACTCACTCACTCACTCACTCACTCACTCACTCACTCACTCACTCACTCACACTCTCTCTCTTTCCATCTCTCTTTTATTCTCATCTCTCTCTTGCTCTCTCATCTCTCTGTCTCCTCTCTCTCTCTCTGTCTCCTCTCTATCTCTTTCTTTCTCTCTCTCTGTCTTTATCTCTCTGATCACTGAGTCACTCTGCATCAGTTTTCTCAGTAGCACAGTCACAGCTCAGACAACAGTACTGATCAGTTAGTAGTCTATGTAAGGAAAGGCTGTGATAGTGCTGCTTTGGGAGCTGAGATGGAATGCCCCGCTCCCCTCCTCCACCAACACCCCCCTTCATCCCTCCATCCCTCTATCTTCTCTACTCATCCTCCTCTCCACTTCTGTTTTTTGTGCGTCACCCACCAAGGCCATCTCATCTCAGCCCCATGCTAGCTGCACCTTGTCTGTGAACATCTGATTGCTCAGTCAGCTGGAACCACCCCGCTTACACTGCACCCCCCACTCCCTCCTCCCCACTAGCCGTGTCACTTCCCCCATGTCACTTCCTTTCCACAGGCTGGCCTCAGAACTGTCACCTGTCACCACTGGCTTGTATCAATCTTGTATGTTATTTTGGAGGATAATCCATTTGTTGTTGCTTTGAGGACAAAGCCGAGATGAAAGATTGTTCCTGCATCAATCTTTCCAAGTCCTAAGCTCTTCTGCCACTGAAAGAGATGATATATGTGTTCGGTACTTTGAGGTTACAATGTAGCTATAGCTTTATTATGTACATCACCTGCTAGCAGCTGTATGTGGTATATTTTCTTTCCAGAATGTTATTTCTGAATCAAGTATTTTTTAGGTTTGTGATAATATTACTAATGTACTAAGATGTTGGTCTCATCTATCTATAGCCAGAGAGAGTTTTCAGTTACCATTTAATGGAGAAATAATGTAATACGACGCTCTGAATACCCTCATGACCCCTCCCACTCCCACTTGTGTTGCTGTGGGCTACAGCCAACCAATCAGCATGCTCGTTCACTCACTCCCTTCACAGGAGTAACCCACAGCATGGTGTTACAGAGCTCTAGAGATATCACCTGTCTGTTGCTCTCTCTCGTCACTCTCTCTTTCTCTCACTCTTATCTCTCGTCACTCTCTCTTTCTCTCTGTGTCTTCTCTCCGCAACCACACACTTCTTTCCATTTCACCACTTTCAATGAGCTCTGTGCTTTGTCATCATAAATGCATCAGTTATCTGGTTGCGTATTTCACATTCCGTGTGTGTGTATGTCTGTTGTGTGAATGTGTGTGTGCAGGTGTATGCGGGTGGTGCATGCATGTGTGTGTATGTGCATATATTACACCGTGTTGTACATTTCACTCATAGCTGAAGGAAAGTTGTATTCACTGCAATAGCTTGGTAACCCTGTTCCTCTCTCTTTCAGGGATGAGGGAGCACCCTCTCATCTCCACCACTGATCTTGCTAACCACATCGAGCGTCTCAAGGCCAACGACGGACTCCGCTTCTCACAGGAGTATGAGGTAACTACTGCTGCTCTGCTTTGCCCTGCTAACCACCACTGGCTGTCTGCAATCCAGTTCCTTAATCTATAGTCTCTATAGCCTCCAAATATAATGTCTCTTTAGTATCTACATCTATAGTCTCTAGATCTAGAGTCTCTGGATATATAGTCTTTATAATATCTAGATCTATAGTCTCTAGATCTATAGTCTTTGTCTTTATAGTATCTAGATCTATAGTCCCGAGATCTATAGTATCGAGATAAATAGTCTTTATAGAATCTTGTTCTATAGCCTCTATATCTATAGTCTATAGCCTCTATATGTATATAGTCTCTATATCTATAGTCTATACCCTCTACATCTATAGTCTCTATAGCAACTAAATCTATATTCTCTCAAACTGTGGTCTCTATATTATCTAGATCTACATTGAGTGCACAAAATATTAAGAACACCTTCCTAATATTGAGTTGAAGCAGCATTGCAGTTCCTGACACAAACCAGTGCGCCTGGCACCTACTACCATACCCATACCCATACTCAAAGGCACTTCAATATTTTGTCTTGTCCATTCACCCTCTGAATGGCAAACACACCATCCATGTCTCAATTTTCTCAAGGCTTTCAAATCCTTCTTTAACCTGTCTCCTCCCCTTCATCTCCACTGATTTGAAGTGGATTTAACCAGTGACATCAATAAGGGATCATATCTTTCAGCTGGATTCAGCTGGTCAGTCTATGTCATGGAAAGATCATGGGTGCACGTTTTAGTTTTTGCCCTAGTTCTACACAGCTGATTCAAATAATCAACTAATCAGCAATCTTTTATCATTTGAATCAGCTGTGTGGTGTCAGGGCAAAAACCAAAATGTGCAAGGGGTCCAAGGTCAGAGTTTGGGATGCACTGCTCTATAGTCTCTAGATCTATAGCCTCTAGATCTATACTCTCTAGATCTACAGTGTCTATAGTCTCTCTCAACAGACTAACTCAACACTTTGATTCTGGCTCCCCTCACTGCCCTGCAACCGCTGACTGTCTTTATCACTACAACCTTAGATATAAGGGAATACCTAGTCAGTACAACTGAATGCATTCAAATGAAATGTGTCTTCTGATTTTAACCCAACACCTCTGAATCAGAGCTGTGCGGGGGGCTGCCTTAATCAACAATCACGTCTTCAGCACCCGGGGACAGTTTGTTAACTGCCTTGCTCAGGGGCAGAACGGAATATTTTTACATTGTCAGCTCGGGGATTCGATCCAGCAAACTTTCGGTGACTGGCCCAACACTCCTACCCGTTAGG